>NC_090731.1:135394438-135416938 GCF_036898095.1 Palaemon carinicauda
AATAAATGAGAATATTCTCAAAATATATATTTCTCTTTTATTGACCACACTTATCAATATGAATCATGTATTCTTAATAAATCTTACTGTATAATCATTAGAAAATAATAATAATGAATTTTCATACTATAGTCTCACCATTCAAAGAATAATTGCAAAATGAAATTCATCGTCTATTTTCAATTGAAAGCATTAAAGTAAATCAGTTCTTTTTTCTTAATATTTCAACGGTAATTCAAAGTGACTGTCCTTTACTTACATTCTTCATCAGGTAGTCACAAAATAATCAAAAGTTATATTATATTATTAATCCTTAACTTCATCATCTCTACAAGAGTAAAAAAGAATGAATTTCGTTCCCTAAAATATACAATAAAAATAAATAAAATATTTTATGGCTTTTTTTTTGAAGTTTTACTAGATTTTATATGGATAAATAAGTGATATGCGAATAAAGAAGTATGATTTTATTCCAATTTTCACATTCACTCATTTGTTTCTTCAACATAAAATGATGGACAATATGGAAAATATGCTCCCATTTTCAGAAAAGAAGGAGCATGGCAACTGTTACTTCTTCGTGAATATTATTCAAACCTTAAATGTTTACATCGTAACTGAATTCTTGCATGCACGGAGATTTTTTTTTTTTATGAAAGTAATTTTTTCCTCTCACTTTGAAAGGGTTCGATTCCAGTGCAGTGACGTAAGTGGTACCTTGGTATATACATGATTTGTTTGCCCCTATAAAAATGTGCTAAAGTTATTCAGTGTCTAATTTTGGATAATATGAGGAAAAAGAAGTACAAAAAAGTAATAAAGTGCTATTCCACAACTTTCTTTGCATTAGGAAATCAAACCTCACAATAATTAAAGTAGGGATACTAATTGGCATATTCATATTTTGGGAAACCTGTTATTATTAAGTTATCATGAAGTTGAAAGTTACCACAAATTGATGTCTTGGAGTAACTATCGAAAGTTGACAGAAATTATTATTATTGTGATCTCAACTCGCCAACCACGATCCACAGTAAAGACTTTTAAAAAACTGTAGACAAAACAGAAATTAAATAAGAAACAAAGATGAATCAAGAAACAGGTGAATCTATGCATTCATGAACACAGAAAAAAAGGACCTCGCTAATGATACATGTAGATCAAAAGGCTTCTTAGTGCCAGTTATATTGTTCACTTCCAATACAATTTTGTGAGCTGATAAAAGTATGTCAACATGTAACCTGAATGACCGCTCTTAGTATGAAACTCATTAGGGCACCAGCAAACCTATTATGAAAATCATACATTCAAGAATCCTGTGATAAAAAATGATCATTTATCAAATGTTTCCTTTGCTGAAAAGTATTTTCCCGCATAGAAAATTTCTCGTAATCTAAAACTCAGTTTTCGAGATATTTCATGATGATTAATCTGTAACATTGGTATTTCTGGAAGATTTATTGATTCATCTACTCTAGCCACTCATTCTTGAGGTACATTGTCTCAATCCTGTCCACAGTAAGCTGTCCAGAAACTTTTTCCTTTGCTGACCTCTTGCTCCTAACCTCTCTATCTTTCCCGTAAGGCACAAAGGTTTGATCACATTTATTCTTATGACACGTCCCATAAATTCTATTCGTCTCCTTATCACTCTTAGAAGTGATCACTTCGGAATATTTTGAGTGCTGGTAACGGCTAGGTATCTCTCTCTCTCTCTCTCTCTCTCTCTCTCTCTCTCTCTCTCTCTCTCTCTCTCTCTCCGTATATATACTGTATATATATATATATATATATATATATATATATATATATATATATATATATATATATATATATATATATATATATACATATATATATATATATATATATATATATATATATATATATATATATATATATATATATATATATATATATACACACACTCATATATATATATATATATATATATATATATATATATATATATATATATATATATATATATATATAGAGAGAGAGAGAGAGAGAGAGAGATATGTATATATACATATACATATATATATATATATATATATATATATATATATATATATATATATATATATATATATATATATATATATGCATATATGTATTTATGTTTGTCTATGAAGAAAGGTTGGTAGATCGATATAGAATAGAAAAATAGAAAGATAGATAGATCGATAGAGCAATAGATTAATAAAAAAGATTGATAGATCGAATAAAAGATTATTTAGAAAAAAAATCTTTTCCTGAACAGATTATTTGTATGAAAGCCAACATTCTTTTAAATATTCTGGAATATGACTCAGCCTCGCAATCGTGACCATTAAATAAGAGACTTTGTAAGTGATTGCTCTGTTCACGTTTGGCCGTTAAGGCGTAGGAACTGATGGAGCAAGGACGCTCAACGAGTGCGGTGTCCTTTTGACTGGAATCCTTCGACTGTTTTTGCCAGATGATCTGTATTTTATCTGATTTATCTAAAGGTTTTTATAGCCTTGCTGAGTTCAGAGTGAGAGTGGGGCTGTCGGTCAGTTAAGGTTTATTATGTATGTGAGAGAGAGAGAGAGAGAGAGAGAGAGAGAGAGAGAGAGAGAGAGAGAGAGAGAGAGAGAGAGAGAGAGAGAGATAGTCTGGAAATAGGAAAAGAATTTGGCCAGAAATATAAACATTAGGAGTAAGGCAGGACGAGGTGCGGAGCTAGTAAGGTGATAACTGAGAGGCGAGGTGAGTGCAACCTCTGAGTGCAACTACACTTTATTAAACAATCATCGAGTTTCTATACAGCGATGTGCGAGCAAGAAAGTCACCAATATTCAAGCATGAAAAAGCATGATACACAAGTTGGTCTATAAGAGTCCAAGGAAGAGCGAGTGAAAAGAAATAATCAAAACCATTACAGTGTACGAACGTGTATGAAACACATGCGTTATATGGCTCCCCCCATAAAAATGTCATCCACGTGAAAAAGGCGCCTTGCTCTAGAGAGGCTACTTTAGGCGGGTCGTCTGGCAGGATATATTATTATTATTATTATTACTTGCTAAGCTACAACTCTAGTTGGAAAATCATAATGTTATAGCCCGAAGACTCCAACAAGGAAAATAGCTCAGTGAGGAAAGGAAATAAGGAAACTACAAGAAAAGTATACAACAATTAAAATGAAATATTTTAAGAACATTAACACCTAACCACCACCTAAACTCACATAATTACTGCTCTCGATATCGTTAATGTTATCACAACTAATGCCAATAATATTGTTGAACATTAATATTATAACAACAGATCCCAAAGGAGTTTTTAGTTTCTATTCTATTTGGAAATTTTGCTATCTATGCAACATCAGTATTTCTGGAGAAATTCTAATTACTGTGTGGATTTCTTCTCTTCTTTGTAGAATTTTCCTTGAACAAACTGTCTAGTTATTTCCTTGAGGATAAACTGGAAATTACTTCTCCCAATTTTACGTTTTTTCCAGTAACTCGTGAATTCCGGAAGGAACCTCTGGGTTTCTGATACACACTTATGGTAGAGAACTTGTGAGATTTATCACTATAATCAAGTTTAAATGTGCTGAAATGTGATCCTGAAGTTTGGAGGCTATTCATGATAATAAGGACAAAGTTTTTATAACATACGTGATAGGTACCACGTGATCACCTGCTACCACTGCCAGAGGAATGGACATTTTGAAAAAGAATGGAAGTCTAAGAATGAAGATAAAGTCTGCGGGAAATGTTCAGGGAGTCACTCCACCGGGGAGCGTAATTCGCAATTGTCAAAGTGTATAAATTGCACAACGTTAAACAGACCAAGTGACCACACAGTAAATTCTAGAGACTACAAAACGTATGACTTGGAATTGAAAAGACTAGCGGAAAATACTGATCATGGTTACTAGGGATGTCATAAACTGTGGCTATGTAAATATACAATCTGTAGGTAATAAGACCGTTCGAATTCGAGAATTGATAAACGAGAAATATTTAGATATGCTAGCATTATTTGAAATATAGTTAAATAACTTGGACTAGGCAAAATTCACTGAAATGACACCCCCAACACTTGCCTCCTTTCACATACCGAGAGAAGGTAGGTCTGGTGGGGGTGTCGGACTCTTTATTCATAAAAGTTACTCAAATCTCAAAACGTTATATAATAAGCTCCCACGAGACATTCGAATGATTGAAGGCATTAAGGCTTTCAAGAGGAAACTGAAGACTTTCCCCCACCGCCTCTCACCGTTACTATGACGCCGTCAACGCATACCTTCTGCAGCAGTACTCGCCGTCGCCAGCCTCCCGTATAGCAATGCTTTTTCAGCTCTCTCAACAACTTTTGCTGGACCAAAGGGCTTCGCTCACCTCGGGAAAATGACCAGTATTACTCGCCTGCAACCTACCGCAGATGGCTCTCCTCGTGATGTGAACCCACTTCATGACCTTCAAAACCTCCATCAAAGCCTCCACTCGTGACGTAGAGGACACCTATTCAACTTCAACCGAAGCTGAGGTGAATGCCGTAGGACACACACGCCTATGAAATCCATAGGACACACGCCTATTAATGCCGTAGGACATACTCGCCTATGAATGCCGTAGGCCTATGAATGCCGTAGGCCTAAGAATGCCGTAGGACACACTCGCCTACCCAGTGACGAGCCGGAGCAGCAACAAAGCCACCCATCATCCACCACTCGCTCGCGCCCCAACCAACGACTTTTACAGCCACTCACTGCCTCTAATCGGCACAGTTTTTACTACTACCTCTTCAGACTCAGGGCACCTATTTAACATGTCCACTATGTCATTTTTAGAGGGGGAGCCATGTACCAACCGTGTGTCACACGATCGTACACACTTCATTTTGTGTATATATTGCTTGTCTCTTCGCTCTCCCCTCGCACTAAAAAGAACCTGAATAAACATGTCTGTTTTTCCTCTTCGGTAACGGTGTTAATTTTAAACATGAAAATTCTTGTTGCCTTGAGCTTCTGTATATAAAGGAGAGTGTTCTATAATAAACTAACTCAGTTGCTTTCAACCTGTCTTTGAGCCACAACCTCTCTCGGCTCGTCACATTGGTGACCGCGGAGTGACTCGCTCCTCCCGCCTTCACCAGCACACACCCCCTCTCTCCCACTGCCTCTAACCGTTACTATGACGCCGTCAACGCATACCTTCTGCAGCAGTACTCGCCGTCGCCAGCCGCCCGTATAGCAACGCTTTTTCAGCTTTCTCAACAACCTTTGCGGGACCAAAGGGCTTCGCTCACCTGGGGAAAATGACCAGTATTGCTCGCCTGCAACCTACCGCAGATGGCTCTCCTCGTGATGTGAACCCACTTCATGACCTTCAAAACCTCCATCAAAGCCTCCACTCGTGACGTAGAGGACACCTATTCAACTTCAACCGAAGCTGAGGTGAATGCCGTAGGACACACACGCCTATGAAATCTATAGGACACACACGCCTATGAAATCCATAGGACACACACCTATTAATACCGTAGGCCTATGAATGCCGTAGGACATACTCGCCTATGAATGCCGTAGGCCTATGAATGCTGTAGGCCTATGAATGCCGTAGGCCTAAGAATGCCGTAGGACACACTCGCCTACCCAGTGACGAGCCGGAGCAGCAACAATGCCACCCATCATCCACCACTCGCTCGCGCCCCAACCAACGACTTTTACAGCCACTCATTGCCTGTAATCGGTGCAGTTTTTACTACTACCTCTCCAGACTCAGGGCACCTATTTAACATGTCCAGTATGTCATTTTTAGAGGGGGAGGCCATGTACCAACCGTGTGTCACATGATCGTACACACTTCCTTTTGTGTACATATTGCTTGTTTCTTCGCTCTCCCCTCGCACTAAAAAGAACCTGAATAAACATGTCTGTTTTTCCTCATCGGTAACGGTGTTAATTTTAAACATGAAAATTCTTGTTGCCTTGAGCTTCTGTATATAAAGGAGAGTGTTCTATAATAAACTAACTCAGTTGCTTTCAACCTGTCTTTGAGCCACAACCTTCTCCCGGCCCGTCACAATAACAAGTCAATGGGGGGAGTTGACTTGGCAGACTGCCTCATTTCCCTATACAGGATAACTATAAGGTCCAAGAAATACTACCATCGTCCTATTTTCCACATGATTGATATGGTGATAGTAAATAGCTGGCTACTATATCGACGAGATGCGGGAAATCTTCATATACCAAAGCCAGATATCCTTCCCCTTGCAGTCTTTAAACTAAAAGTTGCATTTGCTTTCACGAAAAGAGGAAAGTCCTCAGGAAACCTAAAAAGTGGCAGACTATCAAGCTTGGAGGGTAAAAGTAAAAAACGGAAGATAGGACGACCTGCACAGGCAATTCCTGATAAACCTATTCGATCTGACCTTGTAAGACATTTCCCAAGTGTTGATGGTATAAGGAGGATTTGCAAGAATCCAGGATGTAAAGGAAAAACAAATATTCTGTGCATGAAATGTAAATTGAACTTGTGTCTCAATAAGAATAACAACTGTTTCCTAAAATTTCATACACCATAAGTAGGAAATCATTGTTCCATTCAAAGCAGAAGCAAGTAAAAAATTAATCAGCATATATCATTGAAATTATTGTCATAATATTCTTAATTATTCAATTACATTCTGATTTCAAGGAAAATTACATGGTGAAACTTTGAAACACTAAATTACTAATTGATTATTAAGTGTTTTGCCTAAAATATTGATAAGTAACCATCTAGTTTTTGTCATTCATGTACTTAACTCCTGTACAAACTTTCTACAATGAAATATTAAGAAAATTAAAAACAACTAGTTTCATAATAACCTATGTTTTTAGAATTTTACTGCTAAAGCTGTGGAGTGGATCGGCTGTTCTGATGCCCGAGTGGACTAATTAGTCCTCTAATTCTAATTATATAATTATAACGTAAATAATAAAAAAAACTTATATGAGTATATATTGGTGCTATATAAAACTATTGAAAAGGGAGAAATTTTTTTTTCTTTAAGAAAAAAAAAATTGGGCAGTAGAGTTAATTTGTAACATTCGCATTTCTGGAAGATTTCTTGATTCATCTACTCTAGCCACTCATTGCTTAGGTATATTGTCTCAATCCTGTCCAGAAACTTTTTTCTTTGCCAGCCTGTTGCTCTTTGCCCCTTTATCTATCCCGTAAGGCACAAAGGTTTGATCTCATCTATTCTTATGACATGTCCAATAAATTCTATCTGTCTCCTCCTTATCACTCTTAGAAGTGATCACTTCGGCATATTCTGAGTGCTGGTAATACCTAGGTAGCTCTCTCTCTCTCTCTCTCTCTCTCTCTCTCTCTCTCTCTCTCTCTCTCTCTCTCTCTCTCTCTCTCTCTCTCTATATATATATATATATACATATATATATATAAATATATATATATACATATATATATATATATATATATATATATATATATATATATATATATATATATGCGTATATATGTATATATATATATATATATATATATATATATATATATATATATATATATATATATATATATATATATATATATATATATATATATTTATATCTATATCAATCTATCTATTTATATATATATACACACACATATATATATATATATATATATATATATATATATATATATATATATATATATATATATATATATACATAAACATATGTATATATATATATATATATATATATATATATATATATATATATATATATATATATATATATTTATATATATATATACAGACACACACAGACTCACGCATATATATATATATATATATATATATATATATATATATATATATATATATATATATATATATATATATATATATATATAAACTATATATATATATATATATATATATATATATATATATATATATATATATATATATATATATATATACATACATATATATATATATGTATTTATGTATATGTATAGGCATATACATGTATTTTGGAAGCCAGGTTCTGATAACTTGGTGGGTTATTGAATATATTTTAAAATCAATTCTCGCTTCAATCAGCAGCCAGGGTAAATCGATTAGTATAGGGGTGATCCTTTCTCTAGGTGGGACACCTTTTATGTCTTGCTCCTCTGTTTATAATGTTCTGTTATTTCTTAAGTTGCACTTTTGATAAATTGTAGTAGATAGAGTTGCAGTAGTCAATCCTGGTAATAATACAGTTATTCACAACTTTCTTCATAGAATTTTCGTCCAGGTACTTTTTTATAGACGCAATGTTTCTTAGATAATAACCAGCAGTTTTTATTACATTATTTATTTGGGCATCTAGAGACAGGTTACAGTCAAGAAATACACCTAGGTCTCGAACTTTACTATATATTGGCACCGAGTCATTTTTATGTTCATTTGAATATCACCTAAGTTTCTCAGGCTGTTTCTCTTGCCCACCACCATGAATTCAGTTTTGTTCTCATTTAATTTTAGTTGTTTAAATGTCATCCATTCTCTAACACTATCAAGGATTCGGTTTAGAGTTTCAGTAGTGTCAGGTATATCATTTATGGAGAAGTAAAATTGTGTGTCATCTGCAAATAGTTTAAACTTCACGCCATGCCTTTGTAGCATTTTCGATAGACCAATAGTATAGATGCAGATTAAGATTGGGCTAATTACACTCCCCTGGGGTACCCCTCTGTTTAAGGGTTCCTATGATGAATAAGAGTTTCCAATTTGTACATACTAATTTCTACTAACAAATTAGTCTTTTAGGCATTTGAAGGCTTGATCTTCAACGCCGATGGACCGTAGATCATTTATTAGCAGTTCATGCACCACTGTATCAATAGCAGCACTGAGATCGAGCAGTATTAAGATACCACATTTATTTTCATCCATCATTTCTAGTATATCATTTAAAACAGAGCAGATGGCTGTCTCCGTAGAGTATAGTTTTCTGTAAGCAGATATATATACATACATATATATATATATATATATATATATATATATATATATATATATATATATATATATATATATATATATATATATATATATATATATATTTATATATATATATATATATATATATATATATATATATATATATATATATATATATATATATATATACGTATAGAGGGATATATATATGTATATATATGTGTAGAAGATATATATATATATATATATATATATATATATATATATATATATATATATATATAGATAGATAGATAGATATCTATAGTTATATCTATATATATATATATATATATATATATATATATATATATATATATATATATATATATATATATATATATATATATATATATGCTGTATATATAAATCTATATATCTTTATATATATACACACATATATATATATACATACATGTATATATATATATATATATATATATATATATATATATATATATATATATATATGTGTGTGTGTGTGTGTGTGTGTGTGTGTGTGTGTGCATGTACATTGTCATTATTAGCGCTTAAAATATTCCGAAAATTATACTAAGGATATACAGCGTTTAACGTGACGATTTTGCGGTAAAAAAAAGGTTCAACTAAACTATAGAGAAGAAAAAAGTAAGTTCTCGGGGTCATTTAGTCCATTAATTCAGAAGTCAGTTTGTCTAATAATTTTCTATACTTAGCTCGGTTCTCGTGTTTTTCCAGCCTTACAGTAAATAGCCTTCAGGATACTGACTAACGAGAGATCAAGGTTAAATTCCATTTGAAAATAAACTCCAGTGTGTAATCTTATTATTGCAACCGGGAAGAATGTAATTATTCCAAATATATTGAGTACTCCACTTGTACTATCGCAGAGAGATTCCGAATGCATACGCAGACTGCATCAATAAAAAACCACATCATAGATGAATATAGACTAAAAAAAAAAACATCATACAGAGCAGGTAAAGGTAACGCACACAGATAGTTTGGTCGGGTATCTAAGAATGACTGAAGCTATCTATATTAAAGATATAAAGTCTTTAAAATATCAGGAAGAAGGTTGCGATAGAATTTTGAAAATTTTAAAATGTTGAATTTTATGCCCCTTTTTTGTTTGTACTTATTTTAAAAAATGACAAATATGTATTTTATTATTTTTACTTCTGATATCCCATTTTTGCTGAATATTCTATTTTGACAATAGATATGTATATTTTCAAATTCTGACAATTATGTTTGAACATTTGGTGATTTTTATCTCCGACAAGGAGGTATTGCTATCGAAACGGTTTATTTATTTGTCTGTATCTATGGATATTGTCTGTGGACATTTGTCTGTGGACAGGATTACGTCAAAAGTATTTTGCTAAAATTTTTACCGAAGATAGACCTTATGTCATTGGCAACCCCATGAAATTTGGGAGATGGTTTTTTGTTAGTCTGTGGACATGATTGCGTCAAAATTACTCGACGGACTTTGACAAAATTTTACCACATTTAGATCTCAAGTCATGGACGGCCACATTAAGTTTTGGAGATGATCCAGAACCGGATCCGTATTCTTGATTCGGATTTTCATTTTCCAGTGGTTTAAAAATAACGTCAAAACTACTCGACGGGTTTTGACGAAATTTTCGCCACATATAGATTTTAGGTCATGGACGATCCCAGTAAGTTTTGTAGATGATCTGGATCTGAATTTGGAACTGGATTCTAGATTTTGATTTGCATTTTTCGTCACTTCAAAGATGATGTCAAAATAGATTGATGGATTTTGACAAAATTTTCACCCTATATAAGTCATAAGCCATGGATGACTTCAATATCCTTTGGCGGAGGTCAGAAATCTCTGATTGCTCTTTTTAGGATTTACATACGTGCTGTACATTGTTCCTAGAATTTTGTTATACGCCAACTTGCTTATATAGGAAGTTAATCTTTTTACTCTCGACTTTAGCCAAAATCTTTTGGCTTGGTATACCTGACAATCTTATTATATTTTTGGACAGTCGTATTATTTGTGTAAAATATGTTTTAAAGTTTTAGTCAAGCATGATTATTGACGAAGTATAGTCCGAAAGATTAAAGTAATGAATAAAAGAAAATAACTGAAATAATTTCAAAATGGTTATAGTCTATCATTTAAAAAAACTCCGAACCAAGAAGTGGAGAGTCCAACAGGAAACTGTTTTTTTTTTTTTTTTTTTTTCTTTTTTTTTAATGTCACTGTGTGCGTGCTAAAAAAAATAAAAATTACAATATTGAAAAAAATATAAAAACGTAAAAACTATTTATAGTTTAATGCGTAAAAATAGAGAGTCATTATTCTTAAGGTTTTTGCTGCTTAGCTGTGCGAAGGACATTTGCCTTCCCTCAGTCAGTATATAAAGAGATCCTTGAGTCCTTCTCATCACAGTTGGCTCTGAGCAACCCACCATGATGTCAAAGGTAAGGAAACACACATTTTCTATATCTTTTCTATATTTGCGTTGAGTGCATTAAGGTTATTAATACTTCTCTCCAAATAATGCGATATAATATTAAAAAGATTTGTTAAAAAATGAAATTTATCAAAACCCAATATTGATTTATACCGACGAAACAATGTTTAACTAGATCTTCAACAAAGAATATGAATGTAATTCACCATTTTTTTATTGATTGAATATTTGTAAAATATATTGTATAATGTGGAGGTTGTTAAATATATTTACTGTAGTCACATTTTGAGCACCGTTTTCAGTTTTATCTGGATCGCAGAATTACAATTAGTAATACATATTCTTATTGGATCTTTGATTTTGTCCATTGTGTATTTTGTGATCTTCTTCTAGTTTATTTTTTATTCAAAATGAATCCAAAAATAAGTATCAGATTGCTCAAAAATAGTTCAGATGCTTATTTAAATGGTGTTTTCTTCTTAGATAAATGCCTCATTGTTAGAAACTGAAAATATGGACCATTTATATTATCAAACTTTATTTCATCTTTACTATACTTGCCTTTTTACTTTTAATTAACATGTCATTTCTCATTATATTTTTTTCAGATGATTCTGGCCACCTTTGCTGTGGTCCTTCTTGGGATGGTTGCAGCTGATCCTGTAGCTGATCCGGAACCAGGTCACTTTGGAGGTGGACTCCACCGTGGTTTTGGTGGCCATTTCGGTGGATTCGGTGGCCATTTCGGTGGACGTGGATTTGGACATGGATTCGGAGGTGGGTATGGAGGATACCGTGGAAAAAGGAGCCCTGTAGCTGAACCTGAAGCCAACCCTGAGGCTCTTGCCAACCCAGAACCTGAAGCAGATCCTGGTCACTTTGGAGGAGTCCACCGTGGATTCTCTGGATTTGGTGGCCATCATGGAGGTAGCTTTGGTGGATTCGGAGGTTTCGGAGGACACAGGGGCTTTGGAGGAGGCAGATTTTATGGTTAAGAGAAAAGAGATGAAGGTTTTCTAGTTTTTTTCCTGAAAGTAAATAAATGAGAATATTCTCAAAATATATATTTCTCTTTTATTGACCACACTTATCAATATGAATCATGTATTCTTAATAAATCTTACTGTATAATCATTAGAAAATAATAATAATGAATTTTCATACTATAGTCTCACCATTCAAAGAATAATTGCAAAATGAAATTCATCGTCTATTTTCAATTGAAAGCATTAAAGTAAATCAGTTCTTTTTTCTTAATATTTCAACGGTAATTCAAAGTGACTGTCCTTTACTTACATTCTTCATCAGGTAGTCACAAAATAATCAAAAGTTATATTATATTATTAATCCTTAACTTCATCATCTCTACAAGAGTAAAAAAGAATGAATTTCGTTCCCTAAAATATGCAATAAAAATAAATAAAATATTTTATGGCTTTTTTTTTGAAGTTTTACTAGATTTTATATGGATAAATAAGTGATATGCGAATAAAGAAGTATGATTTTATTCCAATTTTCACATTCACTCATTTGTTTCTTCAACATAAAATGATGGACAATATGGAAAATATGCTCCCATTTTCAGAAAAGAAGGAGCATGGCAACTGTTACTTCTTCGTGAATATTATTCAAACCTTAAATGTTTACATCGTAACTGAATTCTTGCATGCACGGAGATTTTTTTTTTTTATGAAAGTAATTTTTTCCTCTCACTTTGAAAGGGTTCGATTCCAGTGCAGTGACGTAAGTGGTACCTTGGTATATACATGATTTGTTTGCCCCTATAAAAATGTGCTAAAGTTATTCAGTGTCTAATTTTGGATAATATGAGGAAAAAGAAGTACAAAAAAGTAATAAAGTGCTATTCCACAACTTTCTTTGCATTAGGAAATCAAACCTCACAATAATTAAAGTAGGGATACTAATTGGCATATTCATATTTTGGGAAACCTGTTATTATTAAGTTATCATGAAGTTGAAAGTTACCACAAATTGTTGATGTCTTGGAGTAACGATCGAAAGTTGACAGAAATTATTATTATTGTGATCTCAACTCGCCAACCACGATCCACAGTAAAGACTTTTAAAAAACTGTAGACAAAACAGAAATTAAATAAGAAACAAAGATGAATCAAGAAACAGGTGAATCTATGCATTCATGAACACAGAAAAAAAGGACCTCGCTAATGATACATGTAGATCAAAAGGCTTCTTAGTGCCAGTTATATTGTTCACTTCCAATACAATTTTGTGAGCTGATAAAAGTATGTTGATATGTAACCTGAATGACCGCTCTTAGTATGAAACTCATTAGGGCACCAGCAAACCTATTATGAAAATCATACATTCAAGAATCCTGTGATAAAAAATGATCATTTAACAAATGTTTCCTTTGCTGAAAAGTATTTTCCCGCATAGAAAATTTCTCGTAATCTAAAACTCAGTTTTCGAGATATTTCATGATGATTAATCTGTAACATTGGTATTTCTGGAAGATTTATTGATTCATCTACTCTAGCCACTCATTCTTGAGGTACATTGTCTCAATCCTGTCCACAGTAAGCTGTCCGGAAACTTTTTCCTTTGCTGACCTCTTGCTCCTAACCTCTCTATCTTTCCCGTAAGGCACAAAGGTTTGATCACATTTATTCTTATGACACGTCCCATAAATTCTATTCGTCTCCTTATCACTCTTAGAAGTGATCACTTCGGAATATTTTGAGTGCTGGTAACGGCTAGGTATCTCTCTCTCTCTCTCTCTCTCTCTCTCTCTCTCTCTCTCTCTCTCTCTCTCTCTCTCTCTCTCTCTCTCTCTCTCTCTCTCTCTCCGTATATATACTGTATATATATATATATATATATATATATATATATATATATATATATATATATATATATATATATATATATATATATATACACACACTCATATATATATATATATATATATATATATATATATATATATATATATATATATATATAGAGAGAGAGAGAGAGAGATATATGTATATATACATATACACACACATATATATATATATATATATATATATATATATATATATATATATGTATATATATATATATATATATATATATATATATATATATATATATATATATATATATATATATATATATATATATATATATGCATATATGTATTTATGTGTGTCTATGAAGAAAGGTTGGTAGATCGATATAGAATAGAAAAATAGAAAGATAGATAGATCGATAGAGCAATAGATTAATAAAAAAGATTGATAGATCGAATAAAAGATTATTTAGAAAAAAAATCTTTTCCTGAACAGATTATTTGTATGAAAGCCAACATTCTTTTAAATATTCTGGAATATGACTCAGCCTCGCAATCGTGACCATTAAATAAGAGACTTTGTAAGTGATTGCTCTGTTCACGTTTGGCCGTTAAGGCGTAGGAACTGATGGAGCAAGGACGCTCAACGAGTGCGGTGTCCTTTTGACTGGAATCCTTCGACTGTTTTTGCCAGATGATCTGTATTTTATCTGATTTATCTAAAGGTTTTGCTGAGTTCAGAGTGAGAGTGGGGCTGTCGGTCAGTTAAGGTTTATTATGTATGTGAGAGAGAGAGAGAGAGAGAGAGAGAGAGAGAGAGAGAGAGAGAGAGAGAGAGAGAGAGAGAGAGAGAGAGATAGTCTGGAAATAGGAAAAGAATTTGGCCAGAAATATAAACATTAGGAGTAAGGCAGGACGAGGTGCGGAGCTAGTAAGGTGATAACTGAGAGGCGAGGTGAGTGCAACCTCTGAGTGCAACTACACTTTATTAAACAATCATCGAGTTTCTATACAGCGATGTGCGAGCAAGAAGGTCACCAATATTCAAGCATGAAAAAGCATGATACACAAGTTGGTCTATAAGAGTCCAAGGAAGAGCGAGTGAAAAGAAATAATCAAAACCATTACAGTGTACGAACGTGTATGAAACACATGCGTTATATGGCTCCCCCCATAAAAATGTCATCCACGTGAAAAAGGCGCCTTGCTCTAGAGAGGCTACTTTAGGCGGGTCGTCTGGCAGGATATATTATTATTATTATTATTACTTGCTAAGCTACAACTCTAGTTGGAAAATCATAATGTTATAGCCCGAAGACTCCAACAAGGAAAATAGCTCAGTGAGGAAAGGAAATAAGGAAACTACAAGAAAAGTATACAACAATTAAAATGAAATATTTTAAGAACATTAACACCTAACCACCACCTAAACTCACATAATTACTGCTCTCGATATCGTTAATGTTATCACAACTAATGCCAATAATATTGTTGAACATTAATATTATAACAACAGATCCCAAAGGAGTTTTTAGTTTCTATTCTATTTGGAAATTTTGCTATCTATGCAACATCAGTATTTCTGGAGAAATTCTAATTACTGTGTGGATTTCTTCTCTTCTTTGTAGAATTTTCCTTGAACAAACTGTCTAGTTATTTCCTTGAGGATAAACTGGAAATTACTTCTCCCAATTTTACGTTTTTTCCAGTAACTCGTGAATTCCGGAAGGAACCTCTGGGTTTCTGATACACACTTATGGTAGAGAACTTGTGAGATTTATCACTATAATCAAGTTTAAATGTGCTGAAATGTGATCCTGAAGTTTGGAGGCTATTCATGATAATAAGGACAAAGTTTTTATAACATACGTGATAGGTACCACGTGATCACCTGCTACCACTGCCAGAGGAATGGACATTTTGAAAAAGAATGGAAGTCTAAGAATGAAGATAAAGTCTGCGGGAAATGTTCAGGGAGTCACTCCACCGGGGAGCGTAATTCGCAATTGTCAAAGTGTATAAATTGCACAACGTTAAACAGACCAAGTGACCACACAGTAAATTCTAGAGACTACAAAACGTATGACTTGGAATTGAAAAGACTAGCGGAAAATACTGATCATGGTTACTAGGGATGTCATAAACTGTGGCTATGTAAATATACAATCTGTAGGTAATAAGACCGTTCGAATTCGAGAATTGATAAACGAGAAATATTTAGATATGCTAGCATTATTTGAAATATAATTAAAAAACTTGGACTAGGCAAAATTCACTGAAATGACACCCCCAACACTTGCCTCCTTTCACATACCGAGAGAAGGTAGGTCTGGTGGGGGTGTCGGGCTCTTTATTCATAAAAGTTACTCAAATCTCAAAACGTTATATAATAAGTTCCCACGAGACATTCGAATGATTGAAGGCATTAAGGCTTTCAAGAGGAAACTGAAGACTTTCTTATTTCAACAGTCATACAGCAGTGCCGATTTAACAATAAATAAACAATACGCGATATGAAACGTTAAATACTCTGACCGAACAAGGTAAAACAACAGTGGAGGTCCTGTAGAGAGTGGGGTTCCCCTGCAGCCATTAAAGTAAATAAGAGGTTATGAAAATACCACCTGGGATTATGATAGCATTCACATTTTTCATAACGTAAATATATACATCCAAACTAAATTCTTGCAAGAATGAATATAATTTTTTATGAATAAAACTTTTTCCTCCGACATTGCAAGGGAGATGTGGTTTGATTGCATTGCAGTGACGTCAGTGGTACCCTGGAACTTTTGTTCCTTCGTCCTGGAATCTTCTGGATTTCTTGACTATCTACAACAGTGATGAAATGATTCAAAGATAATCTTGGCATATGACAAAGAAAAAGGAAAGTGTAACAAAAGTAACCGAACGTGATTCTACATTAGAGTTATAGTAGTATTAGCATTTCAGGCTACTCTACAATTGAGTTACTAATACGAGATCACTACTAGCTGACCTATTATTATGATATCGCAAAGTTAACTCTAATTGTGGATGCCTAAGAACAACTTTGTAAAATTGCCAGATATGATTAATATTGCGATTAAAACTCGCCCACCACGATCAACGCAAAGACGTTTACATTCAAGACTGAATTATACATCGAGGAAATGAAGTGAAGAAGGTTCATTTTATAAAGAAGTTCAGATTTCAGACAGGTTCATTGGCTGACTTAATGAGTCGAGATGATTTTATATATAAGGAAAAAATTGATAAAGAAATGAGCCAAAGCGGAAGCATTAAGGATTTCTATTTAAGAAGTCTGGCTGGAAAATTTCAGAATATTGTCAAAATTTTTGTTGCCATTATTATTATTATTATTATTATTATTATTTTTATTATTATTATTATTATTATTATTATTATTATTATTATTATTATTATTATTATTACCATAGAATGAAAACACATTCAAATAGAAAAAAATATTTACCTGTAATATGATGCTTTGAAAAGAATTGTTTTACATATGAAGAAAATATGTGAAAGAATAAATAAAAAATAACTGAATAAAAAAAAAAGATGAAACAGATTGATATATGCATTAGTGAACATCAATTAAAGCTTGAAGAGTTATATTAATGATAAATGTCCCTTTAACTTATCATTAGCGTCAATTAAATTGTTTCCTGCCAATACAATTATGTCAGCAGATAAAAATGAGTTACATAAACCCTTTTGAAATGATATGTAAGGTGTGAATTTACAGCTATTAATAGAAAATTTATTTTGACACCTTATATTCTTAAATTCTATATCCAAAACACGTTGTTCTGGAAACTATATTCGGTGATCTTCTATGATTATTACAATATTAATGACTATTTTGTTAACCATTTGCTAATTATTCTTTTGATAGTGCTTGCAGTCATTACCTTTATTTTTGTTTGCTCTTCTACATCTCTCTCTCTCTCTCTCTCTCTCTCTCTCTCTCTCTCTCTCTCTCTCTCTCTCTCTCTCTCTCTCTAAATGACTAATAACCTCACTCTCTCTTTGAACTCAGCAAGACTGCGACACCGTATACCTACATCAGATCAAAAATAGATCTTCTGGCAAAATAGTAGAAGGATTTCAGTCCAAGGATACCACACACGTCGAGTGTTCTTGCTTCATCAGTTACTGCATGTATTATGCATTTACAATTTTGAGGTAATTGAAATAATGTTTATTATATATATATATATATATATATATATATATATATATATATATATATATATATATATATATTCAGATACCTAAGAAATTGACGTGGAGTAACTCAAAGCGAAAGGTGAAATAGATTTTATTCTAATTGAAAGTTGAATTTAGTTAAAGATGTAACAGTTATAAAGAAGTTGTAGCCGAGTGACCATAGAATGGTGAGAAGCGAAATTTGTCTAAATTTAAGGAAAGAAAGAGAAAAACTAACTAAAAAAATAACTCTCATGTAATAAGAGAGAAATCTGATGAGTTTAGTTTAGCGATACAGAAGAGGTACTGCAAGCTACATGATGAAACGGAAGCAAGTAAAGAAGAAATGACCAGTAATTCAACAAAATGCTTATCGCAATCAGTACAAGAGACCGGTGGAAATCTGTCTTATCAAGATTAAGGAAAACTATCAGAAAAGACCAACATTGTAATGAATACAATTTTGGAAGTAAGAGTAAAAAATCCAAAACAAATGAAATAAAATTAGCAGAATTTATCAAAATGATAAGCAAACAAATAACTCACACTGTCTTGTGCGCAGACTTTGCTAGAATTTTGTTATAGGTGAGAAAATTAAAGCAGTCTTTTTTTCTAGAAAGATGTTTGCAAAAATAATAGATTTTTACTTTTTTCCTAAATTCTTAAATGAATTATATTCATTACTGTTCTGTAAAATGTTTTATGAATTAGTGACTTTTAGTATTAATCTTTTTGGTTAGAATCTTAGATAAATAGCTAAAAAATAAAAGTATATCTTCCAGCAAGCCACCAGAGACTTTCCATTTAAATCCTGGAAATGATTTTGATGAGTAAATTAAACACTGACGTCGACATATCCTTCCTTCACTTCAGGAGGTCGAGTTGGCCGTAGAAGTTAATGTGGTCTGGACACACTTCACTGGCATACCCGACAGAAAAGCCGGCATATCTCTATGTATTCTTACTCCATATAGAATTGGTTTATCTTTAGGTGATTTTCATCCCCTTATATCATATATAATAAAATTCACAAAGATTTTTATCAAAAATAATTTTCATGATGAAAATCGGCTCTCTAAACGCTTTATATAGCACTAACTGATAAGTTCATTGGCCAATAATTTAACTTTATTCCAGAAAATAGTACTGTTTCCTGATTCAATTCATCATCATCATCTCCTCTTACGCCTATCGACGCAAAGGACCTCGGTTAGATGTTGCCAGTTGTCTCAATCTTGAACTTTTAAATCTATACTTCTCCCACTCATCATCTACTTCATGCTTCATAGTCCTTAGCCATGTAGGCCTTAGTTTTCTAACTCTTTTAGTGCCTCGTGGAGTCCAGCTAAAAGTTTGTTGAACTAATCTATCTTGGGAAGTGCGAAGAGCATGACCAAAACATCTCCATCTACCCTTTACCATGATTTTATCCACATGTGGTACTTTAGTAATCACTTCTATAGTTATATTTCTAATCCTGTCCTGCCATTTCACTCTCAATATTCTTCTCAAATCTATCAAAGCTGTTGGATATAATTTCATTGTCATACCCCAACTCATGTCCATACAGTAACACCAATCTTACTAAACTAATATATAGCACGATTTTTATATGCAATTTCCGGCGATTTGATTTCCAAATTTTACTTAACCTAGCCATTGTATGATTTGCTTTTTTCAGTCTTTCATTAAACTACTATTCTAATGTTTCAAGATTTTAAATGATTCCACCTCATTAATCCTTTCTCCTTCCATTGATATTTTATCTTCTATGCATATTCCAGTCTCATTATTTCTGTCTTTCTCCTATTTATCTTTTAACAAAGACAGCATCATCCGCATACTCTAGGTTTGCGGATTTCTTATTACCAATACAGTTCAATCATTCTCCATCATTCTCAACTGTTTTATCTAATGACCAGAAAATATTTTTTGAAATTTGTCAAAAAATTTTATAAGAAAAATATTTACAGTTTTCTTCTGATTTGTGGTCCCTGTCTAGCATCCTGCTGGACTCAGGTTCAAGACCCGATCAAACTTGATAGTTTCTTGTAGTCTTTGCAGCTTCACCAACTTTGTAAGCAAGTTATATGGGTATTGGGGAGCCTAAAGGTCTACCTGCTGAGTCATCAGCATCCATTGCCTTGCCCTCCCTGGTCTGGTCCTAGTTTTAGTGGAGAGGGGGTTTGGCCACTGATCATATTTATATATGGTCAGCCTTTATGTCATTGTCCTGCCACTAGGGCAATGCCACTGTTGTCCTCGTCCCTAACCTCTTGCCAAAGCGATTCATCTAGCATCCAAAAGGTTGGCTGCAACGTTTTTTTTCCTTTATTTTTTTTTCTAATTTGTTCTGAATACGAAATTCTTGCTAATTTCTTTCATGAGATATATATGTATTTTTAGGTTGTTTATAAAATCTATATAGTAAATAGTTATTTTTTTGATTTGTTTTATTTACATAGTCAGTAGTTTGGCGAATTATTAGTAGTATTTTTTCATAGAAACAAAAAATAGGTCGGGATTCCACAAGAAATAATTTTTTTTTTTTAATTACTATAAGTTGAGTTCGACCCGCAAGACCTTCAAACCTTCAAAGGTTGGCTAAACAGCGATAACTGTCCAGGGACATAATTTTCTATTAAAAAAGGGTAACATTATGCTACAGTTAGAACGGTCACTTCCAGGAACCGAGACATGTTCTAAAAATATATTGGTCTCAAGCTATCGTCCTCACAAGGTCTCTTTAGTAATAGAATTTCCTTGACTTATTTATGGTACAAAACTACAAAACACACATGCATGTTTTGCAATGCCCTTTTACCAATTTGTTTTAGAACTGACAAATATTGTTCAACCCTTTCATGATCCTTATAGGAAAAAAACCTTAGTTTATGACAATTTTTTTAGGCATTTCATACATTATTGGGGACTTTTTATAGATAAAGATAGGGGGTAAAAAAGTGTTTCATGAAAAGTCAGTAAAAGATTTGAGAATTCGGAAGTTTGCTTGAAATTCTTCTTTGTTCTTGGTAGTTGGCGATTAATTATAAGGAAAGTAAAAAAACTGAAGTATTTTTCTAGAATTTCTTTAGTATCATCAAACAAACCACACTATTATTAAATCAGGGATACCGATTGACATAATCTTATTTATGGAACCCTATTGTCTTAAAGTTAACAATAATTGTGGAATCCTAGGAGGAACTATCTAAAGTTGCCAAAAATGTTTAAAATTGCAAGCTTAACCCGTCCACCACGATCCACCGTAAAGACTTTAAAAAAATATATAGATAAAACAAAAAGCTAAACAACAAACAAAGATGGATCAAGAAACAGGTGAATCTATGCGTTCATAAACATCAAAAGAAACCAGAAGATCTTCGCTAACGATACACGTAGCTTTTAAGTATTATTAATGTCAGTTTTGCTGTTCACCGCTAATAAAATTTTGTAAACTGATAGAAATATGTTACATGCACCATTTTAAGGAAATATGTAATGCGAATGACCGCTAATTACATGAAACTCAAAAGGACCCCGGCAAAGCCTATTATGAAATTAATACATCATTAAGCAATTTTTTCTTATGATGAAGAGAATTTTTTCCTGCTGGAGAATTTCTCATAATCCAAAACTCAGTTTCCTGCAACTTTTAATCCATAACATTGGCATTTCTGAAAGACTTTTCTTGGTTCTCATACTCTAGCCACTCATTGCCGAGGTATATTTTGTCAATCCTTAAATCATTAGATATTATGACCAAAACAACTTGTTCTAGAAAATGTCTTAGTTAAACTTACAAAATGTTATAGTAATATTGGTTACAATTTTATTGATAATTTCCTACCTCTTCTTGAATTAGCTTTTGCATTTATTGCCTGTGTTTTCATTCCTGTTCTGCCTTACTCCCAATCTTTATATATCTGGGTACCTTCTTTCACTATTTCCAGCCTGCCTCTCTCTCTCTCTCTCTCTCTCTCTCTCTCTCTCTCTCTCTCTCTCTCTCTCTCTCTCTCT
>NC_090731.1:135419438-135429438 GCF_036898095.1 Palaemon carinicauda
GAATTTCTACCACATGTTTTTGGCAAAAAACTACAAATCTGGCGAAATGTTATGTAGTCATAATCTTTTTTTTTTTTTTATTCTATTTTCAAATCTCTGATAGTCTACTACTCTTCAAATTATGACTCTCGGAGTTATTTGATACACCAATGAACATCTTTATAGAAATTAATGCATGAATATATAAATTTTCCTTTGCTCTTATATATCTTTTTCATATTTTAAAGTCAATAATTCTGCTTGACTTTTATCAAACGTTATGACCACTTAAGGATTTCATATAACACTTAGAACAGATAATTTATCCAATTAATATCATCAGAAAGCTCCAGAGTAAATTCAAGATCGCTGTTGTTTATTGTAGATATAACAATAATAGAAAGACCGAAGTCTTAAAGATAAGTTGATGAAACTAAATGAATCATAAATATGGAATGAAGTTAGAAAGTAATGATGAATTATGTTTGTCTTTTCTTTTGAAATGTAGTCTGGTCCAGGCCATAATTCTTTCATAGCAGTGTTCATGAAGTCAAAAAGCTAAGAGAAAAATGAAATCAACAGACAACTGATTGCTACGACCTGTTTCACCAAGTCAAAGCGAATTAGTAATTCTCTTCCGGTCATTATTACAATGCTATTTATGATAATATCTTGATTATTAATATAGTAACAAATATTAATCGTGACTTGAATCTTCCATTGGAATCACTACTCTTTTTTATTTTTTTATTTTTTTTTTTTTTTTTAAAGTCTAGGTTTTTGTATGTGAGGAATTTATGTAGTAAGACGATTAGTATTAATTGAAATACACTTTTCTAAGAAATTCCTGGATTCCGTCATGATTTTTCTTTAAACAGATTGTAAACCGATTTTTCTCATTTCCTGTGCATTTGCGTACCAAACTCACAATCTGAAAAAAATCTGACAGACAGCCGGTTCTGAAATAAGCTAGTTTCTGTTAACGGGCAGTGCAGACAGATAACTGGTCCTCGATAAACAACTTACATTTGGTTCAGAAACAAGATTTCTTATGGAAAGCATTGATGTCGTTTAAATGGAAATAGCCATTAGAAATTAATCCATGAGACCAAATTTGTGTTTTTACCCAAAATGGGATTTTGCCTATTTCTTGCTATTAGATATCGATATCGTATTTAGGTAGACCTCAATATCTGAAAAATTATTATTATTATTATTATTATTATTATTATTATTATTATTATTATTATTATTATTATTATTATTATTATTATTAGTGCGTCTGTGGTATTTCCTTATCACTTCATGGTGTAATTGATGCTACTGACATCATAATGAATATAGTTATCATAAGAATGATATTATGAAAGACATACTCCCTCCTAACAGTATAAGATAACACAAAGAACTGCAACCCAAAGGATCCACACCAGATCACATGGCAGAAGCGTTGTGCAGCCAAGCGCAGAGAAAGGCAGCTTGCAGAAGTTGCAGGGACTAATGACCCTTCCCGAGCGACCCTTGTATTCCACCTGAGAACATTGCAAGACAAATTTTTTGGGGAGAAATTGATAGATGCAAAATATGCAAGACATTCTGGTGCTTCTTTATTACGTTTTAGAAACAAAACTCTTATGTTCACCGAAGTGTTAAGTGGGTTGGATTGTTGATTTGTTTTTCATTTAATTCTTATTTGATTTCTTTTCCTAGTATTCATGCAAAATTACTTTAAGCCGAGTCATGTACATAAAAAATACGGTTCATAGATCAATTTAAGCTGTTATCTCAGATTTTTATTAATTTTATATATCATACAGCATTTACCATCTACATTCATGTGTGAAAAGTGATTTTGTGATCATATTTTTGTATTTTTATTTCTAAAATTTCGCTGCTAATTATTCAAATGAAGATATTTTAATTTCTCCTACTTAGTCGTACAGACAGTAATTCGATCAGATATGAAATACTTAGGTACTTTGGGAAAAAAAATTCTTAATTCCTATTGAGATGAATTAATTTACCTGGACAGGTAACAAGCGACCTTATTACACATTAGAACAAAACATTAATGGTAATAATAACATAAAATCAGATTATTGTTAATAGTTTATTTTGATTTTCCCTTCTTAGATTTCCAATTTCACTACTGAAGAAATTTGTCTGCAAGAAGAATGAACACATCTTGAAAACGAGTCGACATTTTTTAAATTGATTACATCGTTTTTCTATTTACTTTACACATATATTCACCTTCCTCTTCGTCTTCTTCTTTTGGTGTGATATTCACTAATACAGTTGAATTAAAAGACCAAATTTCGAACGTCTAATACTTCACTACCATCTTTACTGTCTCAATGCACGCTGGTGAGACTAATATTAAACCAGTTGATATATCTATCAAGTAAAAAATGTACAAATAACTTAAGTTCTGCTAGCTGTTGATAGAAAGATAACCGGAATAATCCAGTTTTGTGATGGTAATCAAAAGAAAAAAAATTAATGTAGCACACCGGTGCGAGAAGAACAGAGCCCGTAAACATTACTGTTGCAATAGTGAACCTGTTTTTAGACCGGGAGCCAGCAGTGGTTTGGGTAGCTGAAAAGCGAACCAATTTTCTTAGTCATAGTGATGTTTTATGTACATCACTGTTTATGAAAACTCAAGTCTGCCGGGGATCTGGTGGTGGGTGTGGCCCTCAGCGGCATGAAAGTGATATGGAAAAATTGACCTAGATCAGCTGGAAAGTGAACCACTTGATAATGGTGTTGAAATGTCCCTTATACCTCCAGGAACTGGGAATGGGTACTGACAGACTTTTTGTGTGGTGGCGTGACCCTGACAGACTTACGTAACTGCCACGTCAAAATTGACCTAGATCAGCTGAAAAGCGAACCGAATGAAACTTGTTGTAAAATCATCAGTACCACCCCAGGTATAGTGAATGACCACTGACAGACAGTTTCTGTGGTGGGGTACCCCTGACAGACATGCCCAAATGACCAGACCCCATAAGTGACCTAGATCAGCTGAAAAGCGAACCAAATGAAACTTGTTGTAAAATTATCAGTACCACTCCAGGTATAGTGAATGACCACTGACAGACAGTTTCTGTTGTGGGGTATCCCTGACAGACATGCCCAAATGACCAGACCCCATAAGTGACCTAGATCAGCTGAAAAGCGAACCAAATGAAACTTGTTGTAAAATTATCAGTACCACTCCAGGTATAGTGAATGACCATTGACAGACAGTTTCTGTGGTGGGGTACCCCTGACAGACATGCCCAAATGACCAGACCCCATAAGTGACCTAGATCAGCTGAAAAGCGAACCAAATGAAACTACTTGTAAAATTATCAGTACCACCCCAGGTATAGTGATTGACAATCAATCTTTCAATGTGCTTTACAACATTAAATTTGTTTCAGGTTCAAAGTAACTGAAGAAATGGACCAAGATAAATCTCCTTCCCAGGTGGAAGATCTATTGGAAAGTTTCACAGAGGAGCCATCTCAAACTGGAGATGATAATAAATGTACATCACCAAGAGTAAACGGGAAGGTAATGAAAATTTCAACTTCTAATTGTTTTAGTGGTGTTTTCAGATCATTTAGAACAAACATTTGTTATTGTATGAAGCACTAATGGTATTAAGAAGTTTGTTATTTGTGGATGTTTTTTTTTCTAGGGTAATGAAAATGGTGCGGTGGCCTCTATCTGTTTCATCTGCAAAACGTTAACTGAAGAGGATAAACAGTTGAAGAGAATTGAAAGAACAGGACCCTCCTTGAAGAATGCAGCATCCATTCGTTCCATCCTGATGAGTGACAAATATGAAGAGGTCACAAGGAGGATTATGAGCTCTGACTTTTGTGGTGAAATGTACCATCCCTCCTGCCACCGAAGATACACTGCTGTGAAGAGACCAAAAGATGAGTTGGGTCCATCAAAGAGAGACACAAGGTCAAGCAGTGTCTTGCCAAAGACTGAGAGACATGGCATCTTAAAGAGAGAGTGTATCTTCTGTGGGAAGGAGAGGAAAAAGAAACGGGGAAAAGAGGAACCGCTTACATCGATTGCAACTAAAGATGGCTGTGATACACTATTGGAGCGGGCCCATAGATCCACAAATGACCATTTCAAAAGTTTGATCATGGGCAATATTGATCTTATTGCCAAAAAGGGTAAATACCACAAGTCGTGCAGATGGCATTTCATGCATGAGACAGAAGTGGCAGAAACAAGTTGTCCAACACCTCATGATATCCATAAAAGGGCGTTCAAATCACTGTGTGGTTTCATCACAGAACAAATTATCAAAAATGAAAAGTCTCTGATGGTGACATCATTGTTGAATAAGTACAAAGCTGAATACACAAGTAATGGAGGTGATCCCCAAGATGTTGACGCATACACAACACAAAATCTGATAAGGAAAGTTCAAGACAAATTTGGTGACCAAGTCCGAGTGAAGCTTGCTGACAATAGAAGGGGAAATTTCATCCATGCCGCATCACTCACTGAAGAACAGGCACGAGTACATTTGTATGACAACACAAAGGAACACGAGGAAAATGAAAAACTTATATGGGCGGCCCTCCATCTTCGTTCCCAGATCATGCAGTTGCCAAAATTCAAAGTGCCTGATCCAGCCACCGTGCAAAATTTGAAAGAAAGTGCACCGGATATACCAAAGCAACTGGAGCTGTTTTTTAGAAGCCTCTTAGGTGGCCTTACACCAAACTTACAAGGGCCTCAAAATGGGGCAATTGACCGAAGGGCCACATCGATGGCATCTGATGCTGTGTTCAATGCTACGCATGGTACAGTTAAGCCGTGGAAACACACTGCAATGGGACTGGGTGTAGCTTCACTGACAGGATCGAAGTTAACATTGCAGATTTTGAACTGTGCAGGTCATAGCATTAGTTACTGTGACGCTAAAGGTCTTGAAACTGAATTCGCTTATTCAGTTTCATCAGGTAGTCATGTTGCACCTGATGGTATTTATTTACTCGCAGATAGAGCAACAGCCTGTGTATGGGACAACAATGATGCAAATGTGGAGACACTAGATGGAAAAGCAACACTTCATTCCACTGTTGGTCACACGTATCAAAACACAGCTGAGCAAGACAAGGGGCCATTTAGTAACTCTTCCTTTCAGTTGCGTGATGGAAAAAATAGAAGAACATTTGTGGGAAATGAGCAGGAAATTCCTCCACTTAGAAAATCCTTGAAGGCAGCCATCTTCACCAGTACGGCCGCAACAGTCACGAGTCAAGGCAGTGGTAGCGCCTCATCTCTACAACTCCATCAAAGACCAGGGCTTCAGCTGAAACCATTGGATTTGTACTGGTTTTTGCAACTGAGAAAAGGTGACACTCCACTTTATGCAGGATTCATCAGCAATTTTGTGAAGGACATGCTCCCACTGCAACGAATCTGCTATATGGACCCAATTCCAAAATCTCCTACAGATAATGCAGTTGTGAGAGAGACTATGATTCGTACTCTTAATGTTGCAAAGGAAACCGGACAAAGTTATGCAGTCGTGACGTATGATCTGGCGGTTGCCCTCAAAGCTTATTCCATCCAAGCACTCGAGTCCCCTCTCTTTGACAAGTTACTGATCATGTTAGGCAATTTTCACATTGAGCTAGCATTTTATGGTGCAATCGGAACTATGATCAACGAAAGTGGAATAGAATTTAACCTAACTGAAGCAGAAGTCTTGGCAGAGGGTTCGATGATGGGCTTCATGAAGGGGAAGTTCTACAATCGTTGTATAAGAATTCATGAACTTCTGGCTAATGTAATGGAACAGAAGCTGTATGACCGTTTCGTGCAAGACCTTGCAGAGGAGGAGTATCAAGCATTTCAAGATGTGATGATGATGATTCCATCAAATCAAGTTGAAGACCATCTCTCTGATCCAGTTGTTATGCAGCACCTTCTGAAATATGAAGAATTCTTCTATTCTGTCATGGAGGGAACCATTGGCCCAATGGCTCAGTTCTGGGTAACATATGTATTCCTGGTAAACAGGGTACACCGCGAGCTACAGCGTTGTGTTAAAACAAATGATGTAGATGGATACATAGATGTTTTCCCAATCATACTGGATGTCTTCTTCTCTTTAAATCGTCCAAATTACGCCAGATGGGGAACACTGTTTCTACACAAACTGACATCTTCCCACTCTCAACTCAGAGAAATACTTCAGAAGGGGGCTTTTTCAATACGGCGAACAAAGAAGAACTACTCCAGGTCGGCAGTTGATCTCTCACTTGAACAAACAGTAAATCGGGATGCAGCGTCCAGTATGAAAGGGATTGTAGCCTTCAGAAATTCTGAAAATGCCAGACGAAGATGGTCCATGACCATGACCCAGAGAGCCATGGCCGTACTGGAGCTGAGAACTTTTGCTAGACTTGAAGTGGGAGAGAGTGCCACAGCACAGTGCCGTTCATACAGAATAAGAAAAGACAACAAGCAAATGCAGGCTCTAAGTGAGAAAATAGACGAATTCTGCAATCCCTTCAGTCCTGAAGCTCCAGACACAATGGTGAACCTTGCAACTGGGCGGGCGGCAACAAAAGAGACTGAGAAGTATCTCCTCGGAACATTGCAAAGGGGGCAGGTAGCAAGACAACAATTCGAAAGAGAGTGGCACAAGGACTCAGCAAGATTTCTGAAGTCAGTAAAAAGGATAAGGGTGAATAACTTCGCATCTGAAAACGAAAAGAAGAAGAAAAAAGGGACGACTCCTGCTACAGAAACTGCAAAGAGGGTTGAAAGTCTGAGGGACTTTTTCATAAGAATCATCATTGTTGTTGCCGAAAATACCAACTTCGATCTCAGGCACGTTCTCAGGTACCCAATCACGTCATATCCTCTTTCCCTGGCACATGCTGATGGAGCACTCTTGAAGAGCAGGAAGCATACATTACTGAATAGGCTGGAAGAGTTCCAGAAAGACACACCAATCCCAACAGAGGTACATCAAGGTATTTGTGTTCGGATATATGATGGAGGCCTGCTTATTCATTCTGTCTTGTCAGTTATGAATGTTGGAACATCATATGGAGCTATTGCCCGAACCATCCTATCTACAGTATGCACTGGTGGAGGGGATGAAATCCATGTCTGCCTTGATAAGTACGTCGAAAATTCAGTCAAGGACAGTGAGAGAAAATTGCGTGGTGCAGAAGATTCTGTTTACACAATCACTGGACCTAACCAAACAATGAGACACAAAGGAGCAAAACTTCTCAAGAATGGAATGTTCAAAAACGAACTTGGAAAATTTCTGCTAAAGGAATGGGGGGGAAATCACTATTGGAACATCCTAAATGGAAAAACACTGTATGCCTCTTATGGCGGTGAATGTTTCCAATATACGCCAAATGACTTCCAGGAGATCTCAGTGACCAGCCCAGCTCACCTCCAGGCCAACCACGAGGAGGCAGATACCCTTAAAGCATTCCACCTGGAAAATACCTCAGGAAGCAAGGTCCTTGTACGAGCATCCGATACAGATGTTCTCATTATACTTATTGGTATACTTGGAAATCAAGACCCAGAAGTGAGGTCCTCCAAAAATGTCTTCATGGACTGTGGCAGCGGAAACAGCAGGCGGTACATTAATGTCACCAATATTGTAGAGGTCCTTGAGGAGCGAAAATCAGGACTTCCAAAAGCACTGGCGGGGTACCACGCATTCACTGGATGTGACTTCACATCAGCCTTTTACAGGTAGGATTTTGTTCCATCTTTAAATGACAGATTGAGTTGGCAAACTCATTGTACAGCAAAGATTTAGAATCATGACAAAATGAAGTTAACTAGTTTGAAGAGATAGTCATGCTGTTGTTACCTACATGATTCATATTCCCCTTCAGGAAAGGCAAAGTCAAACCTCTGGAAATACTTGAGAAGGACCCAACTGGAAGCTTTCTCCAGTTGTTCTCCAACATGGGTGAAGTTGACGGTGAAGTTGACATAGACGTGGCATCCGAGTTTGTTTGCAAGATGTATGGCCAAAACAAAGAACGTGATGTAGATGAAGCACGTTATAGAAAAATTATGCAGATGTCGGGCACAGTAGATAAGGTATATATGTATCAAGTGTGCTGGGTTTTCAGGATGTAGCATGTCTCCCTTGAATTGACTTAAGAGAGTAACAGTGTATTCAAATCGTAACCTCCAATGCACATTCTATGATATTTCTTTCTGTCTCTCACTCTAGGGTCTTAACAACCCACATTTATTTTGACATGAAAAGCATTCTGAGTGTATTGCTCAATTATTTCAATCTAATCTAACTTAAGAACATTCTCTTTTTAAGTATTTTGTCATATGATTCCACATTCCTTTCAGGAAAACCCACTTCTTCATATCAAGAAGGTTGACTGCGCATTGTTGCCCCCAACACGTCGGACACTTGAGAAAAAACTACTGAGGGCACACTACGTGACAGTTTTGTGGAGTCATGCCAACACAAAATCACCTGATCAAGGCCTATGCGCCATTGATTATGGTTGGACAGTAGATGGTGACTTGTTGCAGCCAACCTGGTTTGACGGACCAGCCGTTCCTGATTCTTTATTTGCTAATGACAGTGACAAAGATCAGGAAACTCTTAGTCAATCAGAGGAAACAGTGATGGAAACTGATAACCTTGATGAACGGAGTGACTATGACCAGTGTGAGGATGAGCCATGGAGTGAGGACTCAGATTCTGATACTGAAGAGATGGATTAGTATATTTAATAGTTGGTCCTCCATTGACACAATGCATTTAATGCGAGGTTATAGTATGTGCACAAAACATTTAACGATGTAATATATATGGCCAGCCGGATCTATCCCTCTTTTATTTACTATTATTTCTCAGCTTCCACAATGATGTGAAAGGAATTATTATGGATTATATTTTCATTCAGTCTAATCAATTCTATTGTGCATGTACGATATTAGATATTAAATATTAGATATTAGATATATGTTTCAGAAAATGCACTTAATCCATTGTAACTGTTCGATGATAAGCACTTATTATCAGGATGGCGTTATTTACTTTGGTGTTTTTCAGAAAAAATAATTTTAATTTTATTTATATTTACTTCTTCAATATTTCTTTAAGCATTACATTGTCAGGGATATAGATGTTCTATGGGAAACAATGTTCACTTCATCATTGGCCAGTGATGAGTATACATGATAATTTTGTATGTTCGTTTCATTCTATTTCATCTGTTTCGCTTACAAGCTAATCTAGCTTAACCCCTACTGTACTTGGATGTAGTGACCAGTGTTACAAAGCATCATTACATCTTGGTCCTGAAGGAATCAATTATGGGGTTTGGTCATTTGGGCATGTCTGTCAGTGGTACCCCACCACAGAAACTGTCAGTGGTCATTCACTATACCTGGAGTGGTACTGATGATTTTACAACAAGTTTCATTTGGTTCGTTTTTCAGCTGATCTAGGTCACTTATGGGGTCTGGTCATTTGGGCATGTCTGTCAGGGGTACCCCACCACAAACTGCCTGTCAGTGGTCATTCACTATTCCTGGAGTGGTACTGATAATTTTACAACAAGTTTCATTTGGTTCGCTTTTCAGCTGATCTAGGTCACTTATGGGGTTTGGTCATTTGGGCATGTCTGTCAGGGGTACCCCACCACAGAAACTGTCTGTCAGTGGTCATTCACTATACCTGGAGTGGTACTGATAATTTTACAACAAGTTTCATTTGGTTCGCTTTTCAGCTGATCTAGGTCACTTATGGGGTCTGGTCATTAGGGCATGTCTGTCAGGGGTACCCCACCACAGAAACTGTCTGTCAGTGGTCATTCACTATACCTGGGGTGGTACTGATGATTTTACAACAAGTTTCATTCGGTTCGCTTTTCAGCTGATCTAGGTCAATTTTGACGTGGCAGTTACGTAAGTCTGTCAGGGTCACGCCACCACACAAAAAGTCTGTCAGTACCCATTCCCAGTTCCTGGA
>NC_090731.1:135433865-135466365 GCF_036898095.1 Palaemon carinicauda
CAAAAAGGGAGCCGAGTCTGCCTAGGAGCGGGTGGGCATGTTTCTTCTTGACTCAACCTCCTTGAGGGAACCACCATCTCTCTTCACCCTCAAGACATCAGGGAGGCAGGACCTCTGTTTACATATCCTCCACAAGGGAGGAACTAGAGTCCTTTTTACCAAGGTAAGGTGTCTGATTTTGAGATCCTCGTTATCCTTACCCAACCTCCCATCCCTTCCTTATCACATCCCATTTTTTCCTTTTATCCTTTAAAGAAATATCCTACCCACTGAACCTTTTAACCTATTCCCTATATCCCTCCACGTGTGCCGTTTGCTTCTATCCTTAATTAATTCACCCTGTGACAGTGTTGATTCCCATGTGTAATGTTTAAATCCCTAAGCTTTGCATTTTCATTTAATTTGCTTTAAGGTTTTAACCAAATGACTTCATCGTGTTCCCAGCTGGTAGAAGTAAGTGTCCTGTTAATAATTCAATTTATTTCCCTTTCCAGGGAACGTGATTGCTGTGCTAGAGTTTCATCCACGGTCCACCAAACTCTATTCGAAGCTCCTCGTGGCTTAGATTAAAATATAATTATCTGTTGTGTTCCCCTTTCTTTTATTACTTTTTATTTGAATATTATTGTAAATACATATATTTGTCAGTATTCCTTGTCTTATTGCTGACTGGCGACCTTTCCCATTGTTATTTTTTTGTTATGGCCCTTGAGTCCCTTAAGCAAGTACGGACTCGAACCACGGGCCCGTAACATACTGGTGACCGATGTCAGGATTCGCTAAGACAGTAATTTCAAATTAATTTTATTAAAGTCAAATTCCCCCCTTTTTTGTCTTTAGCGACTTGACGAACCTTAGTCTCATTTCAAGTAAATTATATTATCACTGGAGTTGGAACCATGGAAGAAAACAGCAAAAGCATTCGATTCTCATTGTTAAAGTTTTGTGTTTATTAGTGCGTGTGTTCACACCGCGAACCCTTTTGTTTTAAAACCCACGTGGTAGAATTTAGTCCTATTGTTTAGCGGGATAGCCAACGGCGTGAGAAAAATTTGTGTTCTGTTTTTTTCTGAGTGGTTATCATCACAGTGGTTAAAATTTTTCATTTATTAAATATATTGTGCATTACATGAATGTGTTATTTTGTGTTTTAAAAAAAAAGTGAAGTGAAATTTACGAAATTTTAGGACAACAAACGTGGTAGACTAAAACACGTGTTAATTTCCAGTGAGGCCTAATTCCTGTGTTGGTAACGGTAAGAACATGTGGCGTTCCTTATTTCGATTTTTTATTTTGACAGTAAGGCTATGTAATTTCATTTTGTTACTTTTTCGTGGGATATTATTTTTATGTACATCTTTTTAAAGGGATAATTTTCGTACGATTGTGTAAAATTGTTAACCTAAAGATATAGGATTTACGATATCACATTCAATTTTCATTTTTTATTTTTTCAGTCAGGGTATAGGATCATTTAGATAAAATATTTGGGAGTGTAATTTCTTAAATTCATTTTTTTTACTAAAGGGAAAGATGTAAAGGGGTTGATTTTCTTAACGAAGCATTAAGTAAACTCAGTGACATTGTTTGTTTTATTTAATTCATTATACTTTAAGTATAAATACAAACTTTGCTTCAAGTCACAGAGTTGCAAGTGGTGGTGTTGCAAGAACGCACCCATACATTTAATTTTACAAATCCATTTTTCTTATGACTAGCAGAGGGAGTCACACACATCGTGGAGATTCCATTTTTTCTTATGACTAGCAGAGAGAGTCACACACATCGTGGAGATTCCATTTTTTCTTATGACTAGCAGAGTGTGTCACACATCGTGGGGGAAAAGCATAAACCTCCATGTGTGACCAATTCATTAGAAAGGAGTCTATGTGGAAGGCTTTGGGATCTGGTACTGGTGAGCAGTAACACTCCAGTCTCTTTGTCTTTGCGGTTGCAAAGAGATCCACGAGAGGACGACCCCATAAATGCCACAGACTTTTGCAGACGTCTCGGTGTAAAATCCATTCCGTGGGTAGAATCTGACCCCTCCTGCCGAGTCTGTCTGCACTCACATTGTTGACTCCCTGAATAAACCGAGTCAAGAGTGTTACTTTCCTTTCCTCTGCCCATATGAGAAGAGGTCTTGCTATCTCGTACAAAGTCCATGAGTGGGTCCCGCCTTGTTTTGTTATGTAGGCTAGAGCTGTAGTGCTGTCCGCATTGATTTGGACTACCTTGCCCCTGATATGCTTTTCGAAGCCTTTGAGGGCCAGATGAATTGCCAAAAGCTCCTTTTGATTTATGTGGAGAGATGTTTGCTCCCCTGTCCAAGCTCCCGAGAGTTCCTTCTTCCCCAGTGTTGCTCCCCACCCCGAGTTTGAGGCGTCGGAACACAACACGAGGTCTGAGCTCTTCTGATGTAAAGACAAGCCTTCCTTCAGTCTGTGCTCGTTGTTCCACCACTGAAGATGAGACTTGATGGAGTTCGTGATGGGAACGGTTTCCCTGTCGAGACTGTCCCCTTTTTTCCAATGACGATCGAGATGAAACTGAAGGGGACGCAAATGCAACCTCCCCAGAGTCACAAACTTCTCTAATGATGAGAGTGTCCCCAGAAGGCTCATCCATTCCCTTACGGAACTGAGTTCTTTCTTCAGAAAAGCTTGGATTTTTTGGAGAGCTGACTGTATTCTCACAGGCGACGGAAAAGCCCGAAAACTCGGACTGTGAATCTCCATCCCCAAATAAATAATCTCCTGGGATGGAGTCAGTTGCGATTTTTTCGAACTCACCAGGAGGACCAGTTCCTTGGTTAATTCCAGAGTTATCCTTAGGTCCTTCAAACAGCAATCGGCTGAGGAGGCTCTTATCAGCCAATCGTCCAGGTACAGGGAGGCCCTGATCCCCCTCAAATGCAGCATGCTTGCTACATTCAGCATGATCTTTGTAAATAATAGAGGAGCCGTGCTGAGTCCGAAACAAAGAGCCCTGAATTGGAAGACCTTGTTTCCGTCCATGAATCTCAGATAACGTCTGCAGCAGGGATGTATTGGGATATGGAAATAGGTGTCTTGTAGGTCTATCGAGACCATCCAATCGTTCCTCCTTACCGCTGCAAGAACCGTCTTCTGAGTCTCCAGTGTAAATGTCGTATTCCGGACGTAACCATTTAGAACACTTACGTCCAGGACCGGGCTCCACTCCCCCGAACTCTTGGGGACTAAGAAAAGTCGGTTGTAAAATCCCGATGTTACATCCTGCACTTCCTCTATTGCTTGCTTTTCTAATAATAGAGACATCTGAAGCCGCATGGCTTGCTTCTTCGGACCCTCCCTGTATTTGGGCGAAAGATCCACTGGATCTGTTACTAATGGAGGAATCGATAGGAAAAGGATCTTGTAACCCTCCCTTATCACTTGAACAGACCAGGGGTCCGCTCCATTCCTCTCCCAGTCCTTCCAGAAGTAGATCAGCCTGGTACCCACTGCTGTCTGAAGGATAGGGCAGTCAGGCTCTACCTCGGCCGGTCTTGGTTCCTCTGCTCCTAGGTTTTCTGCTGTCTGGTTTGAAAGCACCCCTTCCGGGAGCTTTAACATGAAAGGACTGAGAAGGTCGAACACTCGTAGAGGCTTCCTTAGGCTTACGAGAAGTAAAGGTAGAAGGCAAAACTTTCCTGGCCATGTTGGTCAAATCATGCGTGGCCCTCTGGGTAAGAGCAGTGGCAAGCTCCCCTACCAACTCTTGCGGAAACAAGGTAGAAGACAAAGGAGCGAACAGTAGTTCTGCTTTCTGGTAAGGTGAAACCCCCGTCGAGAGAAAAGAACACATAGTGGCCCTTTTCTTAAGGATTCCAGCTGTGAAAAGGGCAGCTAACTCGTTAGAGCCATCCCTCACACCTTTGTCCAAGCAGAACATCAAATTAACAAGGCCACTAGTGTCTGTGTCCTTCATCTTGGATACCCTCGTACTTAAGGCTCCCAAAGACCAGTCTAGGAAATTTAGTACTTCAAAAGCCCTAAACAAACCCTTAAGTAAATGGTCGAACTCTGCCATTGACCACCATACCTTTGTTTTCCTTAAGGCCAGACGACGAGACGAATCCACCAAACTCGAGAAATCCCCCTGGGCAGAAGAAGGAAATCCCAAGCCCAGCACTTCACCAGTCTCGTACCACACACTGGAATTAGAGGCCAATCTTGCAGGAGGAAAAGCAAAGGCCGATTTGCCAATAGCTCTCTTCTTGTCCATCCAGGAACCCATTAACTTCAAGGCTCGTTTAGAAGAACGTGAAAGTACCATCTTAGTATAAACAGGCACTTTGGTTACTTTACCCAAGATAAATTCTGATGGAGGAGAACGAGTGGCCACAGGGGTAAAATGTTCAGGAAAAACCTCCGTTAGAATTAACATAAATTTTCTAAGATCAACAGCATGTTGATAATGTTTATCTTCTTCATGATCAGAAACTTCCTCTAAAGGTTCGTCCACATCGGAATTTTCTTCAAGTTAATCTTCTGGCAGTGCAGCAACTGCTGCAGCCTGAACTGAAGGAACAAAGTCTGAATGAGACTGATTGCCATAATCAATAACTGCATCCAACCGAAGAGGAGAGGTAGAGGTTGACTGATGTGTGACGACCTGGATAGGTTGACGCTCGACGTCAATGGTTAACTGCCGAGAATTGTCGCGTGGACACTTAGCGTCCACTTGTTGTTGAACCGAACGACGCTTGGTATCAGGAGTCAACTGCCAAAAGTCGCCGCGTGAAACGCGCAGCGTTCGCTTGCTGTTGACGCCGACGCTCATTGCCGTCATAAGTAGACTGACGATGGTCGTCCCGTGGACGCCTAGTTGTTGATGATGACCTTTCATATTGTTAAAAGTTGACTGCTGAGAATCGTCACGGCGATGCATTGCGTCCACTTGCCGACGTCGGCGTTCCTCATTACGTTCGGAAGACGATATTTGTTTGGCAACAACTCTCTGACGTGACTCATCTATATCAACCTGTTGCTGAGCACTGCGAATGGGAGACCGCATGTGCGATAACTCGTCAGCATTAGAGACAACTGGTCCGACGTCTGACGCCCAATCGCACTGCCAACAGCCGGTTGATAAGACTCCATGAATGACGAGAGCTGTTGTTTCATGTCTAAAAGCATAGACCACTTAGGATCGTTAGTTCGTACATTCGACTCCTTACTCAAAGGAATATCAACATCATTATCACCACGCTTTTTGGGTGACGAAAGCCAGTCTGAAGGAAGTGGTGGTACATGAATAGTAACATCGGCCAAAGATACAAAGTCTGAATCGGATTGTATATTCTCTACCCGAACACCATGATCTGAGCGTTTCGCAGGCGTACAAGCGTCGGGAGAACGGAAACGTTCAGGCTAATCCCACGTACTACAGCCTGGACGTGCAGGCGATTCTGGACGCTGAACGACCGCATACGATCTTTTTAGCGGTCTGGACGCACGACGCTAGATTTCACTACCCGAACCTTCATCGGAGGATGGGGATAACGTACCAACCTCATCTTTCCTACGATGAGGGTGAACGACCTGTGCTACGGCAGCAGGAATGTTCAAGGGAACGTCTGCACGATTGATGAAGCTTCTCGTTTCCTTTGGCTGTCCGACTTTACTTCTCTCATGGGTTCGAGAGCGCGAAAGAGGTCGTAGGCTAGGCGAACGACAAGACCGTGCAGACTCACCCTCCACAACACTGAATACATTCGAGACACTTTCTACAGAATCACGATTTTCCAGTACCTTTAATTCAGAAATTTTTTTATTTCTATCCCCCGCTAATGACTCAACTTTATCACTGAGAACCAGAATAGAGGTAAACATGTCTTTAAGAGAAGGATCCTTCAGTTGTTGATCTACCACTACGGAGGAAGGAATAGGATCATTAATATTAGATGAGGCTACATCAACAGATCGTGACGAACTACGCCTAACCCTGTCCCTCTCTAGTCTTTTAACATAACGTTCGTATGTTACCCTTTCAGATTCCGTTAATGAAAAACATTCATTACATCGATCATCAAAAGAACATGGTTTCCCCCTACATTTAACACAAATACTGTGTGGATCAATAGAACCCTTAGGGAGTCGAGTACGACACCCTTCACTAACACACTTATGAATAACAGGGGAGGGGTTGGCCATATTGAATGGTAAAGGGAAAGACTGACAACCAAAAAACAAAGGTTAAATTAATAAAAATAACCCCGAACCAAAAGATTTCAAGATTAAATGAAAAGGAGAACAATTAAACGACAGTCCAAACTCAAAAAAGGTTGTACATCACCAATTATGTCAAAACAGAGTAAAACAGCGAGAGCGAATTTTCAATATGACAGCCAGCGGAGCGGGCAGAAGAAGATCTGGGGCTTGTAGGTATAGTTCCACCTGTGGTACCGCCAGGGCACTGGTGTACACCTGGTATATATATACGATAGCGCGAGATTTGAAATTCAGCCAGGGCGTCAGGAGACTTTAGCCATTATATAACCAGTGGGTAAGTTTTATATTTAAAAACTAAATTTATGGTGGTGAGAAAGTAAAACGGCGTAATGAACTTGGGTGATAATCAAATAAACATAAATAACGACTCTGCCCAGATATCTAGTAAAATTTGTGATTTGGTATTGCGATTATATGCCTACCGCAATGCATTTCAATTAAATATAGAAATCTTACCTTTCTTACCTTTATATATTTCTTCGTGGAACCTCTTCAGTTCGGTTAGAGAATTAAAGTACTTTTACGGCAATTCTCACTTTAGATTAGTTCACAAGTATATGTTGGAGCCGACTGTCTAGATCCAACGACGGGTTCCAGACTTCAACTCTTGACCAGTCGAAACAATATAACGATCATATGATCGTTCTTGATTTAAAGAAAGTGGTAAAAAAGTAATGATACAGGATTCCTGATAGGAACCACATTTAACATTAGTATTGCTCAAAATAGCAAGCCAGGGAGGGATATTAAATTTAGAATTTACATTAAAACTCTTACTGCGGTGTTTGTATTTATGCATGACCTTGGCTTTAGTAAACAAAATTTATAACAACTGGACTATAACCAAAAGAAATAATACACCGATCGAGAAGAGAAAAGTGGCGATATACAAATAAAAAGTCAGACTATTATTTCCAACAATAATGCCCAAAACCAAACATAATAATATGAAAAAAATTGATAGGAACATCAAAAACTGCATAGAAAAACACCAACGATATACTGTACAATAAAGAGCACTAAAAGTCTTCCAAGAGAAAGTTTATTTCCATTATGAGATAAGTTAATTCATCAAGGACAAGCACGATATTGTCAAAACTGATAAAGTTACTAAATTTATTTTTATCTTTTATTATTAGAATACAATTACAATTTAGCAATTTACATTATATACGTAATCATTCTTTACAAAAAAAAAAAAAAAAAAAAAAAAAAACTTAACATTGCTTTACAAAGTTATAAATCAACTCAATACAAATTAAATCAATTAATAAATATATAAAATGCAATAAATATTATTGTACAAACGTTCTTAACTTATAATTATGTTACATATTTAAGTAATTATCATAAATGTACTCTCTAGTAAATATTCTACTTAATTCTTTTTTGAAAGAATTTCTTATTAAAATTTTGGTTTTTAACCTTCTATTTCCAATGAATATAAGTAAATTTGGGTCATCCGTTAACAGTCCTATAGATCGTCCATACCACACCTGCTAAAAATTCCGATATCAAAACCATTGCAGTATTTTCATCCTTTCAATACACTTCAATACTTGGGAGAACCCTTGTCCACATAATGGCAGTTGTAGAAACACACTTCCAATTGGCCAGTCCACCCCGTTAGATGACCCTTACTATTTCGATGATTGGGACTACTGGATCAGGTCCAGTAAAAATAGGGTTGATCCCGAAAAAAAATCCCCTATTAAGACATCCACTTGCACAAAGCACAGCCATCACTCAAAACAAAGGTGTCAAGATTGATCCATATATTGCCTTAAATAAATCTACTTTTTTTTTCTCCAAGATTGTAGACATTCACGAAGTCTGCAATAATGCAGCAAAGTATCATTTTTACACACCAGAATTTTTCTAAAGTTTTTGAGGCATATCACGCCCTTTTCAGCATGGAAGTCTTCTTCAGTCATGAGCGAAAAGTAATGAACTCATATCGTCTCCTGAAAGGTATAATGGGAAATGTAAAAGAAAAGAAGCTACCTGATGGATACAGTGACCAGGAACTAGCAAATAGTTTTCTAGTATTCTTTAAAAACAAAATTGAAAATATAACCAGGTCATTTGTAAATACTCTACATCAGAGTAATGATACACCAGGCACACAGACAAAATTAAAACGATTTAACAACATAACACAAGATGACATCACCAGAATTATCAAGAGCAAAGAAAACAAACTGCGCGATCGATCCTATGCCAATATCTGAAGTAATTGGAGAGAGAGACTTTTCTAGTCTATCCGAAATAATAATGAGAATAGCAAATGTAAGCATTGATGAATGTAAGTTTCCTAAATCTGAGAAAATGGATAGTCACACCAGTTCTGAAAAATGCACTGGACTACCAGGAATTAAGCTCATATAGTCCTATTCAAATCTATCCTTCGTCTCAAAAGTGCTTGAGTATGTAATTATTGAACTACTAGGCAGCCACTTAGAAGTAATAGAAGCTTTGCCTGACAACCAATCTCCTTACTCTACGGAGACAGCCATCTGCACTGTTGTAAATGATATGCAAGAAATGATGGATGAAAATAAATGTGGTATCTTAATACTGCTCGATCTCAGTGCTGCTTTTGATACAGTGGTGTATGAACTGCTACTAAATTATCTACGGTCCATCGGCGTTGAAGATCAAGCCTTCGAATACCTAAAAGACTATTTAGTTGGTAGAAATTACTGTGTACAAATTGGAAACTCTTATTCATCATATGAACCCTTAAACAGAGGGGTACCCCAAGGGGAGTGTACTTGGCCCAATCTTATGCTGCATCTGTACTATTGGTCTATCGAAAATGCTACAAAGGCATGGCGTAAAGTTTAAACTATTTGCAGATGACACACAATTTTACTTCTCCATAGATGATATACGTGACACTACTGAAACTCTAAACCAAATCCTTGAAAGTGTAAGAGAATGTGTGACATTTAAACAACTAAAATTAAATGAGAGCAAACTGAATTCATGGTGGTGGGCAATAGAAACAGCGTAAGAAACTTAGGTGATATTGAATTGAACATGAATAATGACTCGGTGCCGATATCCAGTAAAGTTCGAGATCTAGGTGTATTTCTTGACTGTAACCTGTCTCTAAATGCCCAAATAGATAATGAAATAAAAACTGCTGGTTATCATCTAAGAAATATTGCGTCTATAAAAATGTACCTGGACGAAGATTCTGTAAAGAAACTTGTGATAAACTGTGTTATTACCAGGATTGACTACTGCAACTCTATCTATTACAATTTACCAAAAGTGCAACTTAAGAAATTACAAAATATAATTAACAGAGGAGCAAGACTGATAAGAGGTGTCCCACCTAGAGAAAGGATCACCCCTATACTAATCGATTTACACTGTCTGCCAATTAAAGCGAGAATTAAATTTAAAATATGTACAATAACCCACAAAGTTATCAGAACCGGGCGTCCAAAATACTTAAGAGAATTGCTACATATTGTGCAGCCACGAGAATAGTTACAGATGGCTTCAAACTATTGGAACCTAGATATATGTCTACTGTAGGCCCCAAAGCCTTTAAATATGCGGCCCCGAGAATATATAATAAGCTCCCACGAAACATTCGAATGATTGAAGACATTAAGGCTGTCAAGAGGAAACTGATGACTTTCTTATTTCATGAGTCTTTTGACAATGACGATTTAACAGCAAATGAACAATACGCGAAATGAAACGTTAAATACTCTGAACGAACAAGGTAAAACGACAGTGGAGGTCCTGTAGAGAGAGGGGTTCCCCTGCTGTATGGGACCGGAAAAGCAGCCATCAAAGTAAAGTAAGTAAGTAAAGTAAAGATGTGAATTAAAATTACTTTCAGCTGGAAAAGGTATTCAAGTAAATTTATCATAATATATTTTAGCAAGTAAAAATGTATTCTGCAATCAAATTCTTCGCAAAAGTAGTCTGCAATCAAAACTTTCTTAATTGCAAAACTTTAAGTTTAATTATCGTAACAAATAAAGAATTCGAATCTCCAAGCCCAATATGGTCAATTTAGTTATACTTTTTATTTTGTTCTAGTTTATTACTGTTACCTGAAATAACAAAAAGCTGAAAGTAAGAGAACAGGAAATAAAAAAAAATACAAAGATCCTGTGTATAGCAAGAAATCCCAGCAATATATATATATATATATATATATATATATATATATATATATATATATATATATATATATATATATATATATATATATATATATATATATATATATATATATATATATATATATATATATATATATATATATATGTATGTATATATATACATTTCAGAGAAAGTCGTTTTATAATTTATAATTTCAATTTTCATCAATTCTTGGTGATGTGTGCAAAGTTATGTAATAAAAACGAAAGGAAATAAAAGACTTCTGGGCTCTTTTCTGTTAGCAATAATCTTAAAATTGTACAAAAGGTGACTAAATTTTGAAGAAATACCCCGTTACTTGAAAAAATCATAATAAAAAAAAAAAAAAAAAATCCCAAGCGCACTTTGAGAAGATTTTAGATACGTTAATCTGCATAAAATTCTGCATCTTTTGATACATAATTCATTAATATAGTATTATTTTCCAGGTTCGGCATTTTTGGGCTTATTTTTGCTAGACTACTTCCTCTCCCCGGTCAAACAGTTCCTCCTTTTCCCGGCGTTGTGGTGGCCTGTCGTCAATGTCCTTGCCTGGTAATCGCCAGGCTAGGGTTTGAGTCCTCCTCAAATTTATTAGTTCTTTTGGTCGCTGCAACCTCACTATCCTTGTGAGCTAAGGATGGGGGTGGTTATGGGGAGCCTATAGGTCTCTCCGATGAATCATCAGCAGCCATTGCCTGGCACTCCCTGGTCCTAGCTTGGATGGAGATGGGACTTGGGTGCTGATCATGTGTATAAATGCTTAGTCTTTAGGGTATTGTCCTGCTAGCTAGAGCAATATCACTTTCCCTTGCCTCGGCCATTCATGAACGGCCTTTAAACCTTTGAAAATTGTTGGGTCTGCTGGAACAATCGCTGTTTCCAGGTGAGAGGCTGCGGGTGCACTGCAAATATATGCTGACCCGCAGGTGCTAGAGCACCTGTACACTGTGGCTTGTTTTGAATGAATGGGACAGAATGCTAGGGCCTGGGTCCTGGGCTAATGAATGCAAGGCCGTCTCGAGTGAAGGCCGGGTCATTTGCTGGGAAAGAAAGGTCCTACGTGACACGAGTAGTGCTTTCACACTGCTACTATAGGCTGTGAGTAAAGGGGTCGCGCTCTATTTCTTCACAGTTTTCTGCTGTTATTCCAGAAAATTTTAATGTTATGCAATCCAGAATAATGCCTATTATAGGCTGTGTACCAAACTGCAAAGGAACTGTGTCTTTTCCAAATGCTGATGAAGAAAAAGCCAAGTGATTGCACGCTATCAGGAGTGCCCAATATGTTCCTATCTAAAATACAGTAGTAGGGGAAGTACATTATTTATTGTTGTAATAATCATAATTGCAATATATTGTTCATGTGGCATTGGTCACAAAATATCAGCCTCTTGTATAAGGATTTAAATATTACCAAACTGTTTACAAAATTACTTGTGTATTCACACACTTTTTTCCCGTGCTACATACTACTTCATTCTCTCTTTGATTTCTTCTCTTTCAATTCTTGCTTCCTCATTCCTCTGTAGCTGGCGTCCCCCCCATCTCTCTCTCTCTCTCTCTCTCTCTCTCTCTCTCTCTCTCTCTCTCTCTCTCTCTCTCTCTCTCTCTCTCTCATTTTTATGAAAATGTGTTATGCACTCTAATATTGCATTTAAACCCTTTTCAGGTGTTTTGGCTACACTTCAAATCTAATGGTCTTGAATCCGACACACTCTTCTTCGATAAGACAATTGGGACGAAACTCACAACTAAGAGAATTGCAAACATTAACAGTGAAAAGATAAAACTAAATCCGTCAAATACTTCAAGTAAAGAAAATTTAGGCTACAGCAAGATCAGGTGATGTGGGTGATTGTGCAATGGATAATATCAAATCATTTTAAACTGCCGGAAATGTTTACATATTATTTATTAATTACAATGAAATTGTTAGAATCATTCTGCTTTTTTTTTTTTTTTCGGTATGTAAGCGTAGTTTTGTCACAACTAAACACATTCCTTATCCCTTTCCATCTCAATCGACCTACTCATGCCGACTTCTTCCCCCACTGACCAGGACAGTATTTGAGACGGCCTTGGCTAATGACCGTCACCTGGGTACAGCTTTCAAACAGGTGAAACTTGTTGTGCGTAAGATGTGCTGTCGAGGTACCATCTCGGGACTTTCGGCCAGGGCATTATACTCTTGTAGAAAGTGAGGTCTAGGCAGAATTTTATTTAAAATACAAAAGTAATATATTGCAACTCCAGGGGAATATACATAATAATAATCTTGACTAATCTGTCATGCCAGAATGAATCATCTAAATGAGTAATTAGTACAGGGCTGCTGCGAAATTATATCAAACCCAGTGAAAGAATTTATCTTGAAACACGTAACTTAAGGAAGGAATCAGCGTACACAGCACATTGCCTTTATTTTGCGTGAACACTGCAGACATTTTAGCTCCAAAGTTAACTGTTATTTTGTCCAAGTTAGCTAGAAGGGGAGCTTTCAGCACTTGTTGGAGAATTGGTAATGTTACTACACTATGTAAATGTATTTGTGGTGGGTCAAGTCCAACTGATTACCGCCCAATTTCCGCAACTACCATATTATGTAGACTTCTAGAGTTTTTTAACGTCTTAATAGATTTGGTGAAGGTAATAATTTGTTCCCTAGTTTTTAATTTGGCTTCCGTAAGGGCCTTGGAGTATGTGATGCCCTTTTTACAATCTTCAATGCTGTACAGAAATTCCTTGATTTTGGTCAGGGAGTTCGTATGAATGGCCTAGATTTTAGGGCTGCCTTTGACCGTCTTAACCATGAGGCCCTTATTTTCAAACTCAAACAGGTAGGAGTGGGGAGGTTGTTTCTTATAGTCCAGCCGTTTTCGGTAAAAATATGGAGGAATCGTTCACATTCGGTTAAAAGCACCAAATTTTGCACAAAGTTAGCTTTTGATGTACCCTTTGAAATGTGATAGAGACCTATTTGATATCTTTCCAATATGGCCGCTTTTTTCAAGATGGCCGCCAAAATTCAAGAAAATGCTGCTATTCGAACAATTTCCATCGTATAGTTACAATTTTGGAGTCTTTACCTATATTTTCAAGGATGTTCTAAACAATGAGAATAAAAATAAGTATAGGAGAACAATATTTTACCAGCAAATGCCCATTTAAATTTTGAAATAAGTCAAACATACTGAAAAATTGCTCTAAATGTTGTTGTTATCTGTCTCAATTCTTACAATTCTACAGTGACAACCATTTAGTTTGTTATACAATCATTTTGCAGGTGGTTGAAAAATGTGAAAGAAGAGATTGAAGCGGAGTCATCAACAGATCTAAAGACATCCTGGGCTACATACCATGCTGATCAGGTCCACACAGAACAGCCTGCTCCTTCCGACATTAGCTCATTGCTCCCACTGTTCTATGAGGAGGCTAAGTCAAGTGCCATGATTGACCATACTATGAAAATTGTGAAGAATGCAGTAGATTTACTGAATCCTGTTCAGATCCCTGTAGTTGCCTGTGATCAGCCACTGTATGCTATTGCCAAACAACTCCAATGGTAATACCCCAACATTTAGGTGAGAACCAAGTTGTAGTGATGTTTGGTGGCTTACACATTGAGCTGGCCTTTCTCAAAGTTCTTGGAGACTGGCTGGAAAGAACTCCTTCCTGAAGGCTGCACATATAATGAGAACGAGGTATGCCCACCAGGTGACCGCAGGGATCTTGTACATTCTCATGGATAGAGCCTACAAGCGTCACCAAACAGAAGACCACACCACAGATCCTCTAAGCTTTGAGCAATGGAGAGTGAAAATGGAAAATGCAGTCCTTATGTTTAACTTCTGGTCCATCACACTTGACCTAGAACTAGCTTTGATGGATTTCCTCCAATCACTGCGACAAGGCAACTTCAATCTGTACAAGGATGCACTTACAAAGCTGGCCCCATGGTTCTTTGCACTTGACCACCCAAATTATGCTCGTTGGGTTGCAGTGCATCCTGGGGTTGCTGCTGAATTCTCAGAGGGAAAGTTTGTTGTTCACAAAACACAACACTCATTTTCCGGCATCCCATTAGACCAAGCTCACGAACAGAACAACAAACAGATTAAAGGAGATGGTGGTGCTGTGGGCCTAACTGAAAACAGTGCACAACTCCAAAGATGGATGGTGGCTGGGCCAGAAGTGTCAAGAGTTGTGAATGAGTTTAAAACTGTGGTGGAAGGACTCCGGAGACAGGCGGAAAAGCATTCAGACCAAAGACACCATGAAGCTCAACAGGGGTTACAGACAACATACAGAAAGCAAGTCAAATCCTTGTGTGATACATTAGAAGATATGGGAAATCCATTCATGGAAGATTCATCTGATCTTCTTGTATTAGGCACCCAGGATGTTGTAGACAAAGAGGTTATAGAAACCGTAAGGCATATCAAAAGGGTGGGAAATGAACAATATAGTGATTTTGTGACAGAACGGCTAGAAGACAGAACCAAAAGTCTGACAGACCCTATCAAAAGGAACAAATTTCCTCTATTCAGCAGCCAGCCTACCCGCAAAGTGTCAAAGGAGAAGCAACAAATTGCATTATTGAAACAAGACTGTTCTCTTTTCTCTAAACTGTATGTGTCTTGCCAAGTGAGAGATGGGGATATTGATGAGTTTTTCCGCCATGAGAATCAGTCCAGTCCACCATCATTGTCACAGGGTGGAAAACTTCAACGTGGGACCAAAGCTGATCTTCTCCCATTCCTTACACAGCATAGTACCACAATCAAGGGCAAGCCTGATACTGATGCAGTTCTTCTACAGTAGATGGGGCTGCCATTGTTAATATGCTTAACCCAGGTGCATCAAGAACATTTCAATAGTATGCTGACCTGGTATTTGTACCACATGTTAAGCATCAACTGGAGTTAGCAAGAAGAGTTGATATTATCTTAGATAAGTACTTCCAAGACAGTCTGAAGGCGACTGCTAGGAGTCTCAGAGGAGAGGGGGACCGCAGAAAAGTAAAGGCTAACACTCCTGTTCCTGGCAACTGGAAGGCTTTCTTGCGGTGTGATGCAAACAAACCCGAGCTCTTCAGTTTTCTAGCGGATCAATGTACTACTGTCAGCTGTACATAGGGCAAGCAAATTATGTCCACAAAAGGAGAATTAGTCCTTTGCAACCCCCAGAGGGACAGTATTGATCAAATATCTCCATGCTCCCATGAGAAAGTAGACACAAGCTTCCTCTCCATGCAAAAGATGCTGTTCAACATGGATGTGAGAGGATCATGATCAGAACTGTGGACACTGATGTAGTAATGTTAGCTATAGCATTGTGTCTTCCAATTCATGCATGTGAACTGTGGATCAGCTTTGGGGTTGGGGACAATTTCAACTATATCCCTGTACACACCATAGCTGGTTCTCTAGGTCCAAAGTGTCGAGCTCTGCCTATGTTTCATGCCATTAGCGAGTGTGACAACACATCCTCCTTTGCTGGTAAAGGGAAGAAATCTTCTTGGGAGACGTGGCAAATATGTGAAAGTGTAACCGAGGTGTTTGCAGACTTTGGGAATGTACCAACAATGGAGAGAATTGACCAGCACATGGCAAACCCAGAGCGATTTGTCGTTCTGCTTTATGAAATCTGCCACATCAGCTTATGAAGAGAGAAAAGATCTTTTCACCAGGAAGGGCAGGTCTATTGATCTCATACCACCAACTTCTGCTGCTCTCTACCAGAATGTCATAAGAGCATCTTATCAAGCGGGTCATGTTTGGGGCCAGTCACTTCTCCCCAATCCCGTGTTACCTTCACCTGTTGAATGGGGTTGGATGAAAGGACCTGGGAATGCATGGGAACCCTATTGGTCAGAATTGCCTCAAGCATCAGTTTCCTGTATGGCATTCCTGAAATGTGGATGTGTCAAAGACTGCAGAGGAAGATGCAAGTGTGTGAAAGCACAACTAGCATGTACGGCTCTGTGCAAATGCAGGGGGGATTGTTGCCTGTGTGTGATTAGACTGTGTACTTAAATTAGTCATTTCACTACTGTACTAGCAATTGATAGTTACAAGGGTAAGACCTATTTTGGGGTTAAGTTAATATAAAACTCTTCATATTGAGTTAATAAAACACTGTACTTATGTTTGACATTCAAATACATTCTTTACTTTGCGTTAAATTACAGAAAAAATATGATTACAGCCGGTTTAATATTTTTGTAGGCAATTTCTGTAACAAGAAGGCCATTTGCTCCTTAAATATTTGTCTTATGTGCCCACATTTGCTTTTAATGTTTAGAACATTCTTGAAAATATAGGTTTAGACTCCAAAATTGTGACTATACGATGAAAATACTTCAAATCGCAGCCTTTCCAGATTTTTGGCGGCCATCTTGAAAAAAGCGGCCATATTGGAAAGATATCAAATGGGTCTCTATCACATTTCAAAAGGTACATCTCAAGCTAACTTTGTGCAAAATTTGGTGCTTTTAACCAAATTTGAACGATTTTTACTGAAAACGGCTGGACTATTAGCATCATTATTGGATTTGTAATTAATAGATCGCAGAGTTGTTGTTAATGGGTACTATAGTGAGTAGAGGAATGTGATAGCTGGTGTTCCTCAGGGTAGTGTTCTTGGCCAATTACTTTTCATTCTATACTCACATAACATGTGGTTTGGCCTGGAAAACAAGCTTCTTGCATATGCAGATGATGCTACAATCTTTTCATGAATTCCATCTCATGAATATAGATCTGGGGTTGCTGAATCCTTTAATAGAAATCTAGCTAAAATTAGTGCATGGTGCAAATTATGGGGTATGAAGTTGAATTCTAACAAAACTCAAAGTATGATTGTAAGTAAATCAAGGACAGTGGCTCCTTAGTATCCAGATCTTAGCATTGATAATGTTTCTTTAACTCTGTATGACTTTGAAAATTTCAAGTGTGATTAGGTCTGTGTCTTCTTCAATTGCACAAAAACTTGGCTTATTGAGAAAGTTTTTTAAGATTTTCGGTGATCAATCTATTCTGAAGAAGTGTTTGAATTCTTTCATTCTACCTTGTTTCGAATATTGTTCTCCTGTCTGGTCTTCAGCTGCGGAATCTCATCTTAATTTGTTGGACAGGAACTTACCGTCAATAAAATTTCTTATTCTTTAGCACCGTCGTTCAATTAGTTAATTATGCATGTTGCATAATATTTTTCATAATTCTTATCATCCTTTACATTCAGATCTTCCCGGACAGTTCCATCCTGCTCGTAACACTAATCATGCAGTTAATTGTCATAGTCAGGCCTTCTCCATCATGAGGCTCAATACTAAACAGTACTCTAGAAGTTTTATCCCAGCTGTGACTGGGTTGTGGAATGATCTTCCTTATCGTTTAGTTGAGTCAGTAGAACTTCAAAAGTTCAAAGTTGCAGCAAATATTTTTATGTTGAATAGGCTGACATAAGTCTTTTTATAATTTATATATGAAATATCTGTTTTAATGTTGTTGATGTTTTTATAATATTTTATTTTAATTGTTCATTACTTCTTACATCCTTTATTTATTCCATTATTTCCTTTTCTTATTGGGCTATTTCTTCCTGTTGAAACCCTTTAGCTCATAGCATCTTGCTTTTCCAACTAGGGTTGTAGCTTAGCTTATAATAATAATAATAATAACAATAATAATAATAATAATAATAATAATAATAATAATAATAATAATAATAATAATAATAATAATAATAATAATAATAATAATAATAATAATGGACCCTTTGTAGTTTGTTGGAACAGGCCTGGAACCGCCAGAAAATCGAGTAAAAAATGTTCAAAATCGGCTCTTTTTTTCAAGGGAATGATCACAGAATGAAATGTATTCACTAGTTTTGTAAATGCTTGTCCCAACAAACTACATACTAGGACAGGGGTCGCGATCGCCAGAAAATAGAGGAAAAATCATCACTTATCGAATTTTTCACGGGAAGTTTAACAGAATGAAATAATGAATTCAATAAATTTGTAAATGCTTCCTATTGACCTAACGGGGGGGGGGGGGGGTGTAACACCCGCCCTGCGACCCCCGAAACACTGTCGCTAGCATGCAAACACCACATACTCCTAACCTAACCTAGTAGTTCCCAGGTCACATACACTAGCCGGGCGAAGCCCCCGGACCCCCTTCGTAAGTCTCTCTCCTACATAAAAAAAAAGCTATTGGCAGCACTCTAAGTTATATCTTTAAAACGATAAAATAACTTCATATTATGGTATATCGGATCATAGTAAAGAACATCTTCCCCATAAGGAATAACGATTTGGGTAATAATAAGAAAAATATCGCCTGTCCCGACAAACTCCATTCTACCTATGTTAATAATAATAATAATAATAATAATAATAATAATAATAATAATAATAATAATAATAATAATAATAATAATAATAATAATAATAATAATAATAATAATACTGCTGTGAGGCCATGAAAAATATAGCGAATCTGTCATAACAGCTTTATTGTAGTCTACCTATGTCAAACTAAAAGAACACGTAAATCGAGGAAACAATAATATCATGAGTAACTATACTAACCTGCTTGTTTATATCTCGGCTTTTCAACAATCTTTTTCTCCAGTCTCTGTTAAAAAAGCGTACTATATATTTCAGTACAGGTTCTTTTTAATTAGAGTTTAGTAAAATATTGAAAAAAGTAAATCAGGAAAGGGTTAGATCACGTAAAATCTGGAAATCAAATCGCCTGAAATTACAAATAAAAATCAGATTGTATATCAGTTTAGTGGGATCGGTATTACAATATGTACATGAGTAATGGTATGGCAGTGAAACAGTCTCCAATAGATTTAGTAGATTTAAGAACAAAGCCCTCAAAAGGATATTGCGAGTTAAATGGTAGGACAGGATTAGAAATGATATTTTAAGAGTGATTACTTAAGTGCCATATTTGGAAGATATCTTGATGATGGGTAGATGGGGATGGTTTGGGCATGCTCTTCGTACTCCCAAGAGAGATTAGTTCACCAAGCATTTAGTTGGGCTCCACGAGGCACTAGAAGAGTTGGAAGACCCAGGCCTACATGGCCGAGGACTTTGATGAATGGAGAAATAATGGATTAAATGCTTAAGATAGAGACGACTGGTGAAATCTAACAGAGGCCCTTTGCGTCAATAGGCGTGGGGGGAGATATGCGGATGAAATATACTACATCAGCCTTGGCAAAACCCAAATACGAAAGAAAGAAAGTGTGAAGAAAATTCTTCACATACATAACAGCTATAAACTTTGAGAGCACACCTTTGATTAAAAGAAAAAAGAAAAAATTGTAGATGATAATGTAACTATCACAAATCCCTGTAGCTACTACCATGCATCCCCACTATACTGTGTGTGACTGGCTTGTTTAAAATGACCACCAGTTATGATAATTTTATTTTTGTGGTGTTGATCACATGAAGAAATTCTTTTGTGCTTTTTCATGTTTCTAATGATATTGGATTTTCATTCATATGATAACCTAATATTCACTGTTTTTTTTTTCTTTTTACTTGCACAAAATATGAATTGATTGTAGAAGCAAAGACTGTGTAGGTCGGGAAAAAGCAATGAGTGCAAGGATTGTCCAGACCAAATAGTAAGAGATTATGTTGAATATAGGGGCAGACGAGAGCATAATAAAAATTTGAAGAGACTTAAGCATGATGATGTCTGTTGGATTACTATTATTGTTATTATTACTTGCTAAGCTGCAACCCTAGTTTGAAAAGTTGGATGCTATAAGCCCAGGGTCCCCAACAGGGAAAATAGCCCAGTGAGGAAAAGGAAACAAGGAAAAAAATATTTTAGGAACAGTACCAACATTAGAATAAATATTACCTGAGTAAACTGTAAAACCTTTTAACAAAACAAGAGGAAGAGAAATTAGATAGAATAGTGTGCCCGAGTGTATCGAGCAAGAGAACTCTAACCCAAGGCAGTGGAAGAATACGGTACAGAGGCTATGGCACTACCCAAGACTAGAGGACAATGGTTTGATTTAGAGTGTTTTTCTTTAAGAGGAGCTGCTTACCATAGCTAAAGAGTCTATTCTACTCATACCAAGAGGATAGTGACCACTGAACAATTGCAATGCAGTTGTTAACCCCTTGGTGAAGAGAATTGTTTGGTAATCTCAGTGTTGTCAAGTGTATGACAACAGAGGCGAATATGGAAAGAATAGGCCAGACTAGTCAGTGGTATGTGTAGGAAAATGGAAAGTGAACAGTAACCAGAGAGAAGGATCCAATGTAGTACTGTCTGACTAGTCAAAAGACCTCATAACTCTCTAGCAGAAATATCTCAAAGGGTGGTTGGTGCCCTGGCCAACCTACTACCCTAGCTTGGGACCATATTTCAATTGGTGTAAATAATGACCTTTTAACGTTGATATGATTGCTGTTCATTCAAGGACTTCCATTTCTCTCTCTCTCTCCATCACAAATATCCATTACTTGTCAGTCTCCTCCAAATAATTCACCGTGTATAATATGATATCTCCAAAGACTAAATAGACATGAATTTATTTTATTTATCTAATAGTTTGGTAAAAACATTGTCTACATGTATCAGTTCAGTAGGTGCTGCCAGCTAAAGTAATGCCAGTGAGTGTGAGACAGACCTACTTCAAGCCTTTACTAAAACCAGAAAGTTAATTAAACCATGTTAACTCTTTATTTATTAAAGAAATTTAGCTTGAACATGTTAGATTGAGCATAGTTAATCCTTTTTTTTTCTTTTTTTTGGCAAAGAAAAATGAGAAGAGAGAAGGACTAAGCATTTGAGGATGATTTGGAAGAATTTTGAGTGAAGAAACATGTTGACCACTGAGTAAAATACTCTGGTGAGGTTAACCAAGCAAAGGCGGCTAGTGTTCTCTTGAATTTTGAAGTCATTGCCTCGAAATTGAAATACTTTTGGCCAATTTTGACATCTCAGCGAATAAGTAAGATATCCTTCATCCAAATGAGTCCTGCTTTAATGTTAGCCAGAATTGCTACAGCTTCCCTAGTGGGCTCTGAATACTTTAAGAGAAATTTTGAGGCCGAGGAGTCTCGCACTACTATTTCATTTGCTTCAGATTCATGTTTCTGCAAAGCATTCCACGGTTACGGACATCTTCTCTATAAAATCAGCAGTGTCTATGAGCCTTGAGCCACCAGTGTCGTCAATTGGCATCACTCAAAGGTAGCTACTAACTCAAAATAGGTTTCACAAGGTATGATGTAAGTATGTTGAACTTAGAATTGAGAGCTCTCACTCCTTTACATATATAGTATATGAGCCCGTGCTTTAGTGCCTCATAAAATATGATATAGCCGCAGCAGTGTATATGATATTTTTATAGTGTTGATGATTTTATGTCAAATGATCTAGTGTCTCCAATTTTTGCATTGAGCATTATAGAGCAAAGGAAACTTCAGAGTATAGCATATGTAAGGCTCTGGACCCCACGATGATCACCCTTCTGGAACCAATGAATTGCGTGCCAAAGGCGCCTCTGATTTGTGCACACACAAGGTTTCTAAATTTTGCACTAATGGCTCTTCTATTATCTGCAAAGGTATCATATCTCGAGTTTTCCTAAACGTACCTCTAAATAGAACTTCTGTATCTAGCACTAATCATCCAAATCTTGTCCCATTCGCACTACAGTGTCTTGCATCTCAAGTGCATATGAGTCATGCACATTTTAATCTATCCTGTGAATTTATTCACCAAAATTACAAAATCTTTACAAGGCTAACTTAACAAAATGTGCAAGGCTTACTGATGATAAAACGGCAGTGAAATATGAATATAATTTTGGCAAGTAATTATTCTGTAAGGAAGGGTTTAGTCAAAAATAGTAAACATTAAATATAAAAAAGAATAATAATTAAAATGCACATAAAATGCGTAGTTATTCCATAAGCAAAAAGAGAGAGAGAGAAAAAAAAACAATGAAATGAAATATATCGGGAATAACTTACAAAATACAACTATAACATATGGTTATTCCATAAGCATGAAGTTAGTAAAAAACGGTGAAATGAAATATTATCATTATCATTATTATTATTACTACTTGCTAGGCTACGACACTAGTTGGAAAAGCAGGATGCTATAAGAGCAACAATATTAAAATAAATATCACTTTATAAACTATAAAAACTTTAACAAAACAAGAGGAAGAAAAATAAAATATAAGATAGAGCAGTGTGGCCCAAGTGTACCCTCAAGCAAGAGAACTCTAACCCAAGACAGTGGAAGACCATGGTACAGAGGCTATGGCACTACCCAAGATTAGAGAACAATGGTTTGATTTTGGAGTGTCCTTCTCCTAGAAGAGCTGCTTACCATAGCTAAATAGTCTTCTACCCTTACAAAGAGGAAAGTGGCCACTGAACAATTAAAGTACTGTAAGAAGAATTGTTTGGTAATCTCAGTGTTGTCAGGTGTATGAGGACAGAGGAGAATCTGTAAAGAATAGGCCAGACTATTCGGTGTGTGAGTGTGTAGAAAAAGGGGAAATGAACCGTAACCAGAGAAAAGGATCCAATGTACCACTGTCTGGCCATTCGAAAGACCCCATAACTCTCTAGTGGTAGTATCTCAACGGGTGGCTGGTGCCCTGGCCAACCTACTACCTACTATAACAGGAATAACCTACAAAATATAAATGAAACACGTGGCTACTCCGTAAGCAAGAATTTAGTCAAAAACAGCAAACATATACGATGGCAATAATCTTTTAGCAACAAACAAAACCTTTAAGGGACAAACACTTCTGCATGCACGCTCGAACATTCATAGCCAGATTAAACATGAATAAGAAATACCTAGACAATCATTTCGCTGTGGGGAGAAATGTGGCCATATAGACATCTTAGTCGGCTTACGTGTATAGTGAGACACATCCTATACAGTTCGAGATGATGCTCGAGTATTCCGAAGTCCCAAAGAGTGAGATTCCTGGTCGTTATGTCATGGTTTTAAGCCTCCGTCCCAGCGACTTGGGATTTTACTTCTGTGCAATGAGAGGAATTGGGAAGTCCTTCTGCTGCCATTCCACTGCTTTTAAGGGAGTCTTTCATCCGAATATTTCGCGAGGATGTTAGTAAAAGTTTACTCAGGACAGGACACAATTACTAAGAGCACTCGATCCGCCTCATAACTGTGAGACGATGCTAAAGAAATAGTGTACCTTGAGTGCACACATAAACTTAATGGGACGAGGATGGAACTCCCGCGCAAACTTAAGATGCTATGTAGGATCCAAAAATCTGGTTCATTTTATCTTTAGAAGAAAACGTCCTGAAAGATATCTATTAAGAATACAATGAATAATATTGCGACTCCAGGGAAATATACTTGCAAATAAAATCTATCTGTCTAATTCTTTCATTCTACCTTGTCTTGAGTATTGTTCTCCTGTCTGCTGTTCAGCTGCTGATTCTCATCTTAATTTGTTGGACAGAAATTTACGGTCTATTAAATTTCTTATTCCTGATCTAGATATTAATCTCTGGCACCGTCGTTCAATTAGTTCATTATGCATGTTGCATAAGATTTTTCATAACTCTGACCATCCTTTACATTCAGATCTCCATGGACAATTCTATCCTGTTCGTAATACTAGGCAGGCAGTTAATTCTAATAGCCAGGCCTTCTCCATAATGAGGCTCAATACTACGCAGTACTCTAGAAGTTTTATTCCAGCTGTTACCAAGTTGTGGAATGATCTTCCTAATCGGGTGGTTGAATCAGTAGAACTTCAAAAGTTCAAAGTTAGAGCAAATGCTTTTTTGTTGACCAGGCTGACATGAGTCTTTTTATAGTTTATTTATGACATACAGTATTTGTTTTTGATGTTGTCAATAGTTTATATATGACATGTGTGTTTTGACGTTGCTACTTACTTTAGAATGATTTATTGTTAATTTGTTCTCTTCATTTATTTATTTCCTTATTTCCTTTTCCCACTGGGCTACTTTTCCCTGTTGGAGCCCCTGGGCTTATAGCATCTTGCTTTTCCAACTAGGGTTGTAGCTTGGATAGTAATAATAATAATATCCAATAATTGTATGAAATTAGTAAATTAACACTGACTTGAAATTAAGCAGAGAGATCTAGACAAAATATATATAAGTTCTATTGGACAATTTACATCCAGGATTAGATAATAATTCATCTTAATTTATGATGCTTAAGCCACCAAGAACCATAAAACATTTCTTATGGACATCAATGGTAGAGCCGTGGAAATCTCGCCAGCGTGGTGTCGCGATAATCGATGGGTGTTAATGTGCGATGAAGGGTAAATTGGAAAATGCAAGAAGAGACATACAGTAGCTAAAATAAATCACAGAAATGCTAAATAGAAATAGAATACAACAATAACCAAAGGAGAATTGCAAAGGAAAAAAATTGTTTCCTTAGGGTCCTTACATCTGTAGAATATCATATTTGTATTTAAAACTTTTAGGTTGTAAAAATAGAAAAGTAGATAAAGCATACACTAAATGTTACAAAAACGATATATCACAAATTAGAGTACTAGGACAAAATAGGGATCCAAAAACCATAATCCCTTAGATGCTAATAGCCCATAAGTAGTCTCTCTCTTTTTAAACATGTATATTCAATAGAAAATACTCATCAAGTGTGAAGTGATAAATTTACAAAACATTAATAAAGAAAACAAAATCACATGTTTATTTTCAGTGCTTGATTTTTATTCCTATCACAATTTCCTATCAAAGTGATCGAAACGACTACAGTTCAATACTGTATTTCTGAACTTCTGTTTTATTTCTTACATTTTCAAGATGGTTTGCATACAATTTTAAAACTGTGTATCATACATTTTTAGATGTAATGTACACTATAACTTAATATATGATAGTTCTTCGCAAATGTAAATAGGACATTAGACGTGTATTCTTTATATATATATATATATATATATATATATATATATATATATATATATATATATATATATATATATATATATATATATATATATATACATATATATATATATATATATATATATATATATATATATATATATATATATATATATATATATATTGAAGTAAGCCGTTGCTCCTGGCGAGCTTCAGAGATAAAATAAAGAGAACGAAGAGTCTGGACAACATCTCTCATATTTATTGATGCCGACGTTTCTTGACTAGAGCAGAGAACTGATTGACTGTTCTTTAATTACTAACAACTCTAATATTCAGTGATGATTTTAAAGATTTTATATGACATATTAGTCTTACATTTGGGTGTGTGTTCTCTGATGATTGAGAACTCTTTTGTGTTGAACGCACGTCCAGTTCTATGGCTAACTCCCCGATGAGCATCTATGCGAACTTTCAGCAGACTTTTCGTGGAACCCACATAATTTCCGAGATTACATCTCGCACAAGTAAACATATATACCACTGAGCTTTACTGAGTTTTAATTACAATATTCTATAAGTCTTTTTTAGCCTTTATGAATGGGATGAGTTCCGAAATGTCGGCTTCAATAAATATGAGAAATGTCCAGACTCTACGTTCTCCTCTTTATTATTATTATTATTATTGTTATTATTATATATATATATATATATATATATATATATATATATATATATATATATATATATATATATATATGTATATATATATATATAATATGTATATGTATATATATATATATATATACATATATATTTATATATATATATATATATATATATATATATATATATATATATATATATATATATATATATATATATATATATATATATACAGTATATGGTGGCCAGAAAACTCGGTCTCAGAAAACTTGGTCTCGGAAAACTCGGTCTGGAAAACTCGGTCTCAGAAAACTCGGTCCCGTCTTAAAACCTTTAACTTTTTTAGGGTATTTATTTTTACAATATAATCATAGGGTACTAAACAGTAGTTTATTATGAAAAGAACATTTATTGAGTATTTTTTTTACAACATGATTATGGGGTACAAAACATTTATATGACAAATAATCGATAAAAAATTAAAATGATGAAGTTAAAAATTTATCTACTAATTATAACACTTAAAAACTCTTAAGGTTATAATCAACAGCTTTCAAAAAATTACTTTGGTTACTGCCATCATACTCTTCCGTTAACTTTTCAATGCAATTGTCAAGTTTTTCATACTTTTTCTTTTTAGCTGGTTTTTCTCCTAGTTGCAGATGTAGAATCTTAGTTTCCGTTAGAGCCTCTTCTTTTCTCATCATCAATTCCACTGTCACTCTGTAGAAAAGCTTTTCCATCGCTCAAAACACGGAATGATTGTGGTATTTCAAATCCTGTACGTGTCTGAGGTAAAGGAGGGGCACCAAAAGCTTTAGTCCGTCAATTAGTTATTGATCTTGAAATTGATGGCAAACTTTGTATTTCACATTTTCCATTTTCATCAAGTTTACTCAAAGTATCGGCTAAAATCATTCTTGTGCTAGATGAATCACCGTTTTTAATTTTACACTTGATTTCTGATATAGTACTTCTGGCTTCCACTTTTGCTAATGTTGACGAATGATTATGACTGTTAACTTTCTTGACAATCCCATTTTCGCCGTCTTGAATATTCGTGTGAATTCGTGCCATGCATGAAAATCTTCTCATTTCACATTGCCAGAATATCCCTATCTTGTCAGCACTGTGCATATGAAAATCATATATGTAGTTCTCGTCATCGATGAATTTCTCTTTTTCTCTTTGGGATTCAATGTATTTAGAAGCCATCGCTATGGGTACTGAAACGAAACTTCAAAAACAAAAGATATTGAATACAAAACAAAAAATACATCACACGTTTACCGATTAACAGCCATTCTAATGTAATAACATAGTTAAAATCAAACAGCTCAGTTTCACGAACTCTATGGATAATCAAGAGACCCAGTTTTCTGAGACTGACTTTTCTGATACCGAGTTTTCCTATTTTTTCATACAAAATATCTTCAATATTTTTCTATCCTTAACATAAATCTAATATATTATTTAGGCAAAAGTACACATTTATGCATTTTATTTGTCTTTCTGAGGTTCTGTTAGAGAACATGTGAATTTTGTCTACCATTCAAGATTTAAATATTCAACATGGTTTTGAGACCGAGTTTTCCAAGACCGGGTTTTCCAAGACCGAGTTTCTTTAACTATACATATCTGTGTTCTTCAATAGGAGCATGACTTCAGCGAATAATCTGGAATGGCTGTTAAGAATCTAGAGTTCCCGCCACCTGTCAGTCAGCTAACATACTTTTAACCTCAAGCCTGGGTCTTGTGGTATAGTTGAGGCGGGAAGCGTAACTCAAAGGACTCAGGTTAGTATAGTTAGGAAAATTACACATTACTTAAAAAAAGTTAATTTGTTATCACACGAATACAAACTATCATAATTCATTAGAAGATTTATTCTCAGTGGGGAGGAAGTTTCTATAAACCCATATCTGGCTGGTTTAACTTTCCCTGAAAATATCAGAGTACCTGGTCCTGTATAGGAGTGGTGATGACTCCTCCCAATTTTGTAACATGACGGCCACTAGGTTAAGCCCAAGTCAAAATTATCCTAAATGGTAACTGGTGATGGGAGAACCTATATCCTTGTATAGAATATGTTATCAGAATGTACACACAAATAAGGAATGGGACTGAATGCATATTACCCACCCCACGCCTCGTCTGAAAGGATGGGGTAGATACTTCTTAACAGATTTTATTTGAAAAGAAAGGTGGCTCGGTTATGAAGCTTAACTGCATTTGCCCTCCGGTCCAACTCATAGTGGCCTCAACTGTGACACCTGAAGAGAGAGAGAGAGAGAGAGAGAGAGAGAGAGAGAGAGAGAGAGAGAGAGAGAGAGAGAGAGAGAGAGAGAGAGAGCCAAGCTGGCTACATAACCAATTGAGCAGCCAGCAGAGGAACGAAAGTAAAGGTGCCCAAGGATCTACTGTACAGGTATATTTCGGAAGGTAGTGATAGATAAAGTAAATAAAGTGATAACTGACTCCTGTCCTAATACCTGAGCCACTGACAGGTTCTTCCTGCATACTAAGGAAGACCTAATATCCCTAACCTTGTGAGCCCTTCCCCAAGTTTTACCTCCAACCCTTAGCTAGTTGAGGTAGAGGCAAAACTAGTGGTCTTGCAAATCTAGAAATAAACAATACTCCTGGATAATTATTGAGCAGTTTTGATTATGTCTTGTTATATAATTGGAATAGACAGTTAGCCATATTAAACATGTTAGATTAAAATGTTAACATACTTTACCACAAGTTTCCCTATGGCTAGTATCCATAAGTTTTATTCTACCGAGCTTCACGAAATTTGATAACTACAGTAAGTGTGGCCATTGCTTGATGTTTGATGGGTAGTGTATTTGAGGTGCACTGTAGGCATTGCTTAAGTCTTTGTTGTCTCACTTCGACCCTCAGCGGCACTCACATTTTTGAGGTTTCATTTCTTCCATCTTTCAGAAAGCCTCTTAACTTTTACTTCATACTGCAACATTGGGTTTCCCCCCAGTTGCACATGGGCAATGACTCACCTCCTAAGCCCCAGTGCAAGGTTTTATGGCCCCAATTCATAAATCCAATCATTGCCTGACGCTTTCACTTTTATGCTCTTTCATTGTAAGGTGTACTTTCCACTTTTTAAATCTTGAGGGTTTACCTCCTTTTGAATGTTTAGTCTTTAACTCTACGTTGGCGAAAGATCATCTTTTAGCAAATCATGAAACAAAAGGGTATCTTTTGGTATCCATTTTCAATAGCTGCATTAGAACCTGATTACTTTTCTACTTATAACTTTATTTAAGGTAGGTTACTTTTCTAGTTTTGTTTTCTCTTATTTTTTTTTTCTAGCATTTATCTTTTATATGAATAAGCTTTGGTCCTAATGAAAAACAATTAGGAGAAAGACCTCTGGCCAAATCAAATATATATGATTTAAGATCACGATTGTCATGATGGTCAAGTTTTGTGATAGCCGCCCTTAACTGTATGGCTCGGATGAAAACAAAACCTGACAGCTGTTTGTGAAACCATGGCATCAGTCACCATGGTGGAATACATTATTGTGAGAATTGTTGTGAGGTGATGTACGTATGTAACTATATGGAGTATTCACAGGGATGAGGACTTTCCCTCTCAGCCCTTTTATGTTCATTGAAGAAGCCTGTTTGCGTTGTTAATATGCGTTTCCGTCACAGTACCATGTCACCCTAACAACTTTTGTCATGCAACCAAGTAGTGGGAACGCACAGCTTGTGCCACCAATTGGGAACTGTCGCCATGTTAAAGAACAGACTGTTTTCCCCATTGACGCCCAATGGCACCACCTGGACTATGCTTTGTGGCATGATGCAACACCAGGGCACCATTATAGCCACGTTCGCCTTAACATGGTAACAAAGGACAGTTATTGCTAACCGACCACATGTGTGACTCGGGCATAGTTAGCTGAAAGTTTGAGCTTCTCTGGACCAGTTCTATTAGCCTTAGAAGAATTCTCTGATTATAACTCCCAAGGATAAACAACATCATTTACTTCTGTGTATGATTGTTTAGTCAATTATAATCTGAGGTAATCTTTTGAGAACTATTAGTGCTGCTGTATTATATAGTTTAAACTTTAAGTAATCCCTTTCCCCTGAAATATTCTGAATTGGCCTCTTTAAAGTGAATATTTTTTATGCCCTTACATCCTTCATATACTTTCCTTGAGGTGAAACAATGCCTGATGAAAACTTCTCTTTTTGTGGAAGTCTACAGAGAGAGAGAGAGAGAGAGAGAGAGAGAGAGAGAGAGAGAGAGAGAGAGAGAGAGAGAGAGAGAGAGAGAGAGAGAGAGAGAGAGAACTGTAAACAGATATATCTCCTCCAAGTGTTGTGGTGGCCTGGTGATCGCCAGACTGGGGATCGAGTCCCGCTCAAACTCGTTAGTTCCTTTGGTCACTGCAACTTCACCATCCACGTGAGCTAAGGAAGGGTGGTTTAGGGGAGCCTATAGCTCTATCTGCTGAGTCATCAGCAGCCATTGCCTGGACCTCCTTGGTCCTAGCTTGGGTAGAGAGGGGGCTTGGGTACTGATCATGTGTATGTATGGTCAATCTCTTGGGCATTGTCCTGCTTGATAGAGCAATGTCACTGTGCCTTGCCTCTGCCATTCATGAGCAGCCTTTTAAACCTTTAAACAACGACTTTGTGTCTCTTTACCTTTGTCGGTAGCTTATGAAAATAATGAAACCCTAAACTGAAAACTGGAGATTTGGTTAAACACCAAACGAAGAGAATGAAGTTTCATCTCATGTTGATGGGGAACATGAATAATCATGAATAATCGAATCATCCTTTCAAAAATAAAGTTTTTGACGATCATCTGTGCATGCAGAAGATAATTATTATCGAAGGTTATATATAACATGCACCTTTAAACAAAAAAACAATATATTTGCTGAAATAAAGCTTTTCACACGATTCAATTGAACAGAGTATAATAGCACTGTTTATTCTAATGATAATAGATAAAGATAATAATAGGTATATATTTTCCTATCAAGACAACAAATGTCACCATACCAGAAAAGGATTGCGAGATCGTTGATCCTGAATAAACAAACAATTTGAAATCTTCAGTAAAATTTCCGCAGAATTCCACCATCCATCTGAGAAACTTTTTCAATTTTAAAATTTCAAGAATGTTTAATTCAAGCACAGTTTCTTAGGAGTATGTTTTTTTTTTTTCAGCTGCTCATAAAAATGAATGACTTTAGATGGCACAAGAAGGATATTTTTCAGATATCTCTGAGAAAGAGTAAGAAATCATAAATTACATGACATTAGGATGCTAAATCAGCAATGTGAATCAGGTGACCCAATAACCTGAGGTGAGATTTGATAGTAACGTTTTATAAGACTTAACTGTAAGAAATGTTTGTATTCGACTTTACTAGATTTTACTCATTCTTGATATTTGGGTCGAATAATAAGAATAAAATATAAAGGAAACCTTCTTGGCAAACTTAGGGAAGACTTGATGAAAACGTAGAATATCGATAATGGAATTCAGACAAATTAGATAAACTTCCACAGAGTGAAAATTAAGTTTAGGCTAATGATAACAATGACCTTGATGAGATATACTTCAAGGATGAGTCAAATAATTATCAAGATTTCATTGAAACACAATGATGACATTTTTTTAGGTTACAGAAATATAAAACGAATTCAAAAGGAAATATACAGATTGTATACGAATAGACAGCCCAGAATACTTTTATTTATATTAGAGTCTAATTCCTACTACAATTTCCATTAAGAACCAATTCTAACTGAATCTCTGTTAACTTATTATAAATCTACCTTCAAGAGCTGGGATCGATGCAAATAGAGTAGCATCATCTTCACGAGTAACACATTAGTTTTCAAGATCAAACTATATATGATACGTATAAAGTATGTAATATGAAAAGTAAAGAACCATGAACACTACCCAGAGGAAGACCACAGATTACATTCCTCTGATCACTATGGTGCTCATCAACTACATTATATTTGCAGTGAATTGGTAAAATTCGTAAGTTATACTAAGCAATGAGCCACTGATTTCTATCTATCTAAGTTTGAAAAAAGGGCTTCTCGATTAACTCTATCAAAGGGAAAACTAAAACCACGATCAATCAATAGAACTTCTTAATGAATTCCAAGGAATTTATGTGCTTAATTGGAAATTGTAACAAGAGCATCATAAGTTCCAAAGTCCTTTCAAAAAGTGAACTGAAACTTATGGAACAGATGAATTACAGATGAATACATTCAGCGTAAGTACACACCATTTGCAAACGGGTGTTTAAAAAGTTTAGATGATATCGGAGTCATAAAAGAATTCGTGATACTCGACATGGTTAGAGCTACCATAACTACAATTACATATTTAAATCAATATAACCAATTCTCTAGCAAGTTAAAAAGAACCTCCTCTT
>NC_090731.1:135471365-135478865 GCF_036898095.1 Palaemon carinicauda
GAGCTCATTTGTCTTGTGCTCAGTTGTCAGAGCTCATTTGTCTTGTGCTCAGTTGTCCGAGATCATTTGTCGGAGCTCATTTGTCTTACGTTCAGTTGTCAGAGCTCATTTGTCTTGTGCTCAGTTGTCCGAGATCATTTGTCGGAGCTCATTTGTCTTAACGTTCAGTTGTCAGAGCTCATTTGTCTTGTGCTCAGTTGTCCGAGATCATTTGTCGGAGCTCATTTGTCTTACGTTCAGTTGTCAGAGCTCATTTGTCTTGTGCTCAGTTGTCCGAGATCATTTGTTGGCGCTCATTTGTCTTACATTCAGTTGTCAGAGCTCATTTGTCTTATGCTCAGTTGTCAGAGCTCATTTGTCTTGTGCTCAGTTGTCCGAGATCATTTGTCGGAGCTCATTTGTCTTACGTTCAGTTGTCAGAGCTCATTTGTCTTGTGCTCAGTTTTCCGAGATCATTTGTCGGAGCTCATTTGTCTTACGTTCAGTTTGTCAGAGGTCATTTGTCTTGTGCTCAGTTGTCCGAGATCATTTGTCGGAGCTCATTTGTCTTACATTCAGTTGTCAGAGCTCATTTGTCTTGTGCTCAGTTGTCAGAGCTCATTTGTCTTGTGCTCAGTTGTCCGAGATCATTTGTCGGAGCTCATTTGTCTTACGTTCAGTTGTCAGAGCTCATTTGTCTTGTGCTCAATTGTCCGAGATCATTAGTCGGAGCTCATTTGTCTTACGTTCAGTTGTCAGAGCTCATTTGTCTTGTGCTCAGTTGTCCGAGATCATTTGTCGGAGCTCATTTGTCTTACACTTCAGTTGTCCGAGCTCATTTGTCAGCGAGCATATGTCTTCCGCTCATTTGTCCGAGCTCATTTGTTGGCGCTCATTTGTCTTTACATACAGTTGTCAGAGCTCATTTGTCTTGTGCTCAGTTGTCAGAGCTCATTTGTCTTGTGCTCAGTTGTCCGAGATCATTTGTTGGAGCTCATTTGTCTTACATTCAGTTGTAAGAGCTCATTTGTCTTGTGCTCAGTTGTCCGAGATCATTTGTCGGAGCTCATTTGTCTTACGTTCAGTTGTCAGAGCTCATTTGTCTTGTGCTCAGTTGTCCGAGATCATTTGACGGAGCTCATTTGTCTTACGTTCAGTTGTCAGAGCTCATTTGTCTTGTGCTCAGTTTTCCGAGATCATTTGTCGGAGCTCATTTGTCTTACGCTCAATTGTCCGAGCTCATTTGTCGGCACTCATTTGCCTTGCCCTCAATTGTCCAAGCTCATTTGTCAGCTCTCATTTGTCTTCCACTCAGTTGTCCGAGCTCATTTGTAGGCGATCATTTGTCTAGCGCTCAATTGTTCTAGCTTATTTGTCGGCGCTCATTTGTCTTGCACTCTGTTGTCCGAGCTCATTTGTCAGTGCTCATTTGTCTTGCACTCAGTTGTCCGAGCTCATTTGTCTTACGCTCTGTTGTCCGAGCCTATGTGTCGGCGCTCATTTGTCTTGTGCTCAATTGTCCGAGCTCATTTGTTGGTGCTCATTTGTCTTGCACTCAGTTGACCGAGCTCATTTGGCGGCATTTGTCGGTGCTCATTTGTCTTGCACTCAGTTGTCCGTGCTCATGTGTCAGCACTCATTTGTCTTGCATTCAGTTGTCCGAGCTCATTTGTCGGCGCTCATTTGTCTTGCACTTAGTTGTCCGAGCTCATTTGTCGGCGCTCATTTGTCTTGTACTCAGTTGTCCGAGCTCATTGGTCAACACTCATTTGTCTTGCACTCAGTTATTCGAGCTCATTTGTCGGCGCTCATTTGTCTTGCGCTCAATTGTCCAAGCTCATTTGTCGGCGCTCATTAATCCTGCACTCAGTTGTCCGAGCTCATGTTTTGGCACTCATTTGTCTTGTACTTAGTTGTCCGATGAGAGAGAGAGAGAGAGAGAGAGAGGAGAGAGAGGAGAGAGGAGAGAGAGAGAGAGGGAAAAAAAAACAGACACTTGCTCTTTATTATATAAGGGAGATAAACTCTCTCTCTCTCTCTCTCTCTCTCCTCTCTCTCTCTCTCTCTCTCTCTCTCTCTCTCTCTCTCTCTCATCGTAAGATATCTCAAAATTCTTTTACCTGTCTATCTCTCTGTCTCTTCATATAGAAAAACTGCAGCGGGTAAATCCGCTAACTTAATGTTCCACTTCAGTGGTTATTATTCTTGGCTTCACATAGAAATGTCAAATTGGTTTACATCATCAATGAATGTAAGTCGTCAGTCTGAATGAACTCAGCCATATGGTATGACGTTTTCATAAACTGTTGAGCCAGGTTTTGTAAAAACACTGACATTAAGAAACACACGCACAGATACTCACCCGTGAGGCGTGAACACTTAACCCCCCCCCAAAAAAAAAAAAAAAAATAAATTGTGTACGTTATTAGGCCTTGAAATACTAATTGCCTTTTCCGTAAGAGATATTGTTACCCTCTTTTTTTTTGTACCTTTTTTTGTCATTGGTGTGTGTATATATTTCTTGTAGCCTTCAAATGGAACTAGTATTTATGTCATCTATTCGGTTCAATATCAAAGACAATATAAATCTTAATTTCGAATTCAATTTCTCAGTGATTGTGACTTTCTCATTTGATTCGATTTAGAAATTAAGTAACTTTTACTTCATTCAGAAATAATTGAGAGTTATGCGATTGACTAAAATTTTACAAAATTTTCGTGAAATTTATATTATACAATTGAAAGAAAAAATAATAATTACATTTCAGCCATAGGTTATCAAGTGTGTTTTTCATATCATGGAAATTTCGTATGAATATTCTAAAATATGGTTTACACTTTAAAATTTTGGTGTCTAGCAAAATGGAAAAGAAATCTGTAAATAGATATAGGTATTTACAATGCGGAGACATTTCTCATCTACTTTTAATTATCAATAACATATATCTGTATATTATTCTTCTAATTTTAACCCCTCTTGTTAATTTTCAATGTCGTTGTTCATTCTATATCTTATTTTGTCTTTCATATATCTCTGATAGAAACAAATGTCATTTACAATAGAACTTAAACTGTTAATATCTGAACCTTCATTTACCCAAGTCTTGAAACGAGAACCCTGAATGTGACGGAAAAAAATCTTTCATCATATTTAGTTTAATAAAAAAAAAAGGTAATCTTGAAACCGTCAGTAAAAACGGAAGAAAATGTAGGGAATTCCAGACTGTGTTACTACAGCGGATAACCTTTGGATTTTGTTCATTATATTTTTTTTATTCAAGTACAGTTGTTGAAGCTCACATATTTATTATTTTATTTTTTAATTATTTTTGTATCCTTGTTTTTTTTCCTCTCTCTCTATATATATATAATTGCCTTTCGTAAGTCTTATACTGATTTGCATTGTATATAGAATGCTTAACAATTATATGTTGTTAATACCTACTCTGTTGAAATATCTTCTGATATACAGAAAGTAGTTCTATCGTCCGTTCCAGTTGGGTTTATAAATGTATGATTATTACTATTCTAGTGTGTACGCAACCCGTAAAAATGACTTATAAATGTCTAGATAGATTTGCACAAACATGTACACGTAACCCCTCTCTTCAGAGTATGACTACTCTCCTCTGCCCTTACCTGAGAGACGGGGAGAGCTCAGCGTGACCAGAAAGATGTATATATATATATATATATATATATATATATATATATATATATATATATATATATATATATATATATATATATATATATATATGTATATTTATATATATATATATATATATATATATATATATATATATATATATATATATATATATATATATATATATATATATATATATATATATATATATATATATATATATATATATATATAACATGCATGTGTTTATATGTACATACACAATCCTAATATTAGCGTTTAAGGAACTCGTCTTACCCGAAAGGTCCGAAACGTATGCCATGTTCGATTGGTACAGGGACGTCTGTGTCTCCGCTAACGTAAACAGTGAATTGTGTATCCGGTGGTTAATCAACTGTAGTGATCTTAATAGAGAGAATGAGAGAATATTTAGGCTTAATCTCCATCTTTGTTGGGGTTGTTGTGGCTTATTAGTAACGTCTCTGCCTGGTCATCGCCATAATGGTGAACGAGTCCCTTTGAAACTTGTTAGTTCCTTTAATGTCTGTAACCTCACGATCTTTGTGAGCTAAGGATGGGGGTTTTGAGGGAGCCTCTAGGTCTACTTGCTGTGTTATTAGCAGCCATTGCCTGGCCCTCCCTGGTCGTAGTTTGGGTGGAGATGGGGCTTGGGCGCTGATCACATTTATATATGAACAGTTTGATGAGCATTGTCACGTAAGCTAGGGCATTGTTACTGTCATTTGCTTCTGTCATTCATGTGCAGCTTTAAACCTTTAAAGATTTACAAGAGTTAGAGCTCAACGTTCTTTAAAAATTAGTTTTCAATATATATATATATATATATATATATATATATATATATATATATATATATATATACTGTATATATATATTTATAAATATATATATAAATACATATATCTATATGTATTTATACAGTATATATATATGAATATATATTTAAAAATTTATATATATATATATATATATATATATATATATATATATATATATATATATATATATATATATATATATATATATATATATATATATATATATAATCATATCTATACAGTATCCATATATAAATTCAAAAATACACTGAGCACTGTTATATATGTTATTCAATTTCTTCGTCGAGGATGAATATCCTACACTGTTAAGAATTTGCATGAACAAAAACGGCAAATGTCTGGCAACATTTCATCCAGGATTTTTGCCGTTTTAAAAGCAGATAATTGACGTAAAGGAGTGACATTGCGATCACTAACCCGTAAAAGATAATAACAAAGTATGGTGAAATTGCGGTCGCCTGTATTTTACTGAAATGCGGCTGAGAGTCTTACACAAGGTAAGGCAATCTATACAGACAGACAGGCTGAGAGTAGCATATTTTTACGGAGAATTTACGATTAAAATTAGGGTTTTTTTTAACAGTGTATGCAGGAGACTTCCATCTCCTTAGATGTGTTAGGCAGATAATGTTCGAAAGTCTCCAAGAAGGTATTTTATAATCTACTGTATTCGAGCATGAATGGATTACCAATCTTTGTATAAATTTCGGAGGTCACCCATGGTTTGGGGAAACATGTTGATGTCAAAAAAAAAAAAAAAAAAAAAAAAAAAAAAAAAAAAAAAAAAAAAAAAAAAAAAAAATATTGCTTGCCTTTTCCTTCGAAACCGCAAAGGGCGATTTTACAGAATTTGAAACTTCATCTTCTTACCTTGATTTCTTCTCCTTTAAAACTTTTGCTGCATTCTTTTATTGCTCTTGATTTTTTTTTCTTTTCATAAACAATGAACTCACTGACAAACGAAAAGAACAAGTCATTTGAGAGCAATGAAAAAGATATATGAATATGGAAAGGAAAAAACTCTGGCCTTAAGATATAACAAAATCCGGTTCTTCGTAAAAGTCAGTTTGAAGGATTCGAGGGGGCTAAAAAAACAAGTGAAGAACAAGGAATTCCAGAGCATAAATACAACAATAGATGACTTTCAAATTTAGTTTATGTTTTTTTATCACGAAAGGTAAAACTACCGCTGCATTCATTCCCATGCTTTTTCATCAATATAATTTGTAATAGTACCTGTCTCACTGCCCAGTCATTGATCAATAATTAATATAGCATTCATGGCAGTTTTGTTGGAGCCGATTTATTTTTTCTATCATAGCCAAGATTGTTAACAAAAAATATATATCTGAAAAAATGACTTCTGTTTTTTTTATCTATTAAAGATAGTCAATGAAGAATTTATTTTAGGCAAGGTTCACATAGTTCAGTTGTGAGAATTGAATATCTTTTAGGATACTTTATTCGATTTGCTATTACATTTAATTTGAATTAGCTGCTCTGAATAGCAACGACCGAAGATTATTATTTATTTTGCAACAATGTAAATAAAATCTTTAGTTTCTGTGGAATATAGATACGAATCACTCCATAAATGTATGCAAAATGCATATTCCTAAAGAAAATTCTGACAAGGTTATTGTAATAATTTTCGAAAACTTAGAGGTTTTATCATGTACTTGAATATTTCACCCATTTGCTACTTGTTATTGTACATAATATTTATAACTTATTTCTCTAATAACGATCATCCCAAAAATCGTGTTGGAAAGGAGAAACATCCGACAAGAGCATAAAGTCATTTAGATTTATTTGTTTAAGTTCATGTGAACATTTGAAGTTAAATTCACCAGAATCTTTGATCCTTTCCCCCAACTTTTCTTTTTTTATGATACAACACATTTATCTTTTATGATTTCAGTCAGTTCCTTCTAAAGGTGAATGTCCATGCGGAAATGAATATTTGTTAATTTGATTTACTTATAAATTTAGTCTCGCGAATGATTCGTTGTTCAATGATCGACGACTCATGATTCACACAGTCATCTGTTACTGGACGAACCCCATGTGATTATTCTATATTCATGGTCAGAAAATAATTTGAATAATTCTCCTTAAAACTTAGAGCCTTTTTTTTCTTCAGTTTATTTTAATGATTCTTTTGCTTACATTTTTTTTTTTTGATAATCTGTTGCTAATTCATTAAAATTTGTCAATCTACTAGGTACCCGAGGAGAAAAAAAGTCTGAGATTCGTTTGACTTTGTTCACAGATCGCTTGTTCACCTTGCTCATTACAATTGGCAAACCAATAACAGAAGGAAAAGGATTTGCTTACATAAAAATGAGATTTTTCTTTGCAAAATATATTCCCTTGAAATTCTGCATAAAAAATCGCAGAGTATGAAAAGGGGACTGTTTTTATTGGCATGCGCAAAAAAAAAAAAAAAAAAAATTCCCTTCGCTTAACGATATCAAACTTATTAACTATTGTGACTTGAGAATTATTATTATTATTATTATTATTATTATTATTATTATTATTATTATTATTATTATTATTATTATTATTATTATTATTATTACTTGCTAAGCTATAACACTAGTTGGAAAAGCAGGATGTTATAAACCCAGGGACCCCGACCGAGAAAATAGCCCAGTGAGGAAAGGAAACAAGGAAAAATAAAGTAGGCCTATTTGAAAAAAGTAACATTCAAATAAATGTTTCCTATATGAATTATAAAAATTTTAAAGGAAGAAAGAGGAAGAAAAATTAGACAGAATACTGTGCCCGAGTGTAGCCTCAAGCTAGAGAACTCTGACCCAAGAGATTGGAAACCATGGTACACAGGCTATGGCACTACCCAAGACTATAGAACAATGGTTTGATTTTGGTGCGTCCTTTTCCTAGAAGGCCTGCTTACATAGCTAAAGAGACTCTTCTACTCTTGCCAAGAGCAAAGTAGCCAGTGAATAATTACAGTGCAGTAGTTAACTCCTTTGGTGAAAAAGA
>NC_090731.1:135483865-135488865 GCF_036898095.1 Palaemon carinicauda
AAGCAGCTTTTCCTGTTTTTCAAATACTTATAAGTATCCAAATTGTTAACGATTTTAAGTAATAACAATGGAAGGATGGGGGTTTGTGTAGTTCGAATTTAGATATATTTGGTTCCTCAAAAAAAGGTTTTCTTATGCAAGCACTTCTTACTTCCGGGTTCTACAAGGTAATGATTTTCTATGGATCCCTATTCTTTGGATAACAAGAAATATCACTAGAAATACACTAATGTGGGTTTGTTAGAGCATGCACTTAAGCACAAGAACGAGCAGATAAAAGACAATATTCGGATTAGTAACAGAAGTTCCACTGGGGCAGCTGATGCATATGTTCTTGTTAGTCCAACCCTTGGATCAGAAGAGTTCTAAAAAGAATTCTTGGTATAAAAAACGCTGGAAATGAAGTGAAAATGAAAGTTTTATCCATGAAAGACTCGACCGTGAAATTCCGTCAGAATCAAAGAAATAGATTTACCGTTGGTCACTCTAGTGAAAAGACCATGAGCATTTTTTAGGGAAGTAAATTTTATGAATAAATAAAAGTCTGTTCCCTCAATCTCACTTAGCTTTCGTTTTTTTCAAGGAAATCTTTTCTTTGAACAATAAAAATGACTTTAACTTTAACTTATCTTTTAAACAGACGTCAAGGGCGAAGGTGACAGTCTGTTTTTCACTGCATTCTAGTTAATATATCTGCGTTAACCGACGTGTGCCGGTAAATTTTCTTATATTCTCCATGTTGCTATCCAACTTCGAGATATATTAACACAAGGGCCCTGAAAATGCCAAAAAGATAAGAATAGTAACCGCAAAGACAGCTTGAGCGCGAAAGTGAACCAGTTTTAGGCAGTCGTCGTCCCTGCAAAAGTTTTTTTTTTCTTTTTTTTTTCTTTTTTTGTAATATTTACTTGTAGTTTTGTTTAGCCAAATTAGTACAGGAAATAACAGCATTTTTAGAGGAATCGTACAAATGATGATACAAACATAAATTTTGATATACTTGTTCTACAATTGATTCTAATCAAATCTTGTTGATTGGCTAATTGAAAATCCAAGATGGAAGCTATTTTTCAAGATGGCTGCCCCAACGGAGTTGATGTTTTGTTTAGAAGTACTAGTAGTTGTCCGGTTGACATATGGATTTCTTCGTTTTCAAGTCTTGTGAAGTAGATTTTAATGTTTACAAAGCTAAAGGACACATATTCTTGAGGTATTAAGATTTTTCACTTCGCAAGCTGTGGGCTACAATGTTTAAGCCATGCCACTGGTCCTCCAGCTGCTACTGCTCACATTTGTAGTTGCAGAGTGATGTTTAGGGAAGCGATAACTGTAAGCACTTGTATCTTCCTTTGCACCCTTTCTTATGGAAGAAACATTTTGTCAGTCCCCAACAGCTCGCTGGAATAGGAGGTAGTGCAGTCCAACAAATCTGTAGTCTCTGCTTTCTGTATTCACCCCTATTTAGTAGGATAGCTTGTATCTGGATTAGAGATAGTTGCCTGGCCCCAGGTGATCCCATCGTGATAGGATACACAATTTTGTACCGCATGTGTTTTATACAGTCTCGTACACTGTAATGGTTTTGATTTTTTGTTTTATCACTCGTTCTTCCTTGCACTGTTAATAGACCAACCTTTGCTATCATGCTAGCTCATGTTCAGTTGTGTTTGAATTTTTGTGACGTTCTTGCTCACAAGTCACTGTATATAACACGACGATTGTTTAATAAAGTTTAGTTGCATCCACCTTGCCTCTCAGTTACAACCTAACTACTCGCTCGCAGAAAGGTAACTAGCAGAGTATTCTTTGGATTTGGATATACCCAGAATGTACCATCCTGTACGTAGCACCAGGGATGCAGTTACTTCTATTAGTCTTGCTTTTTCCATCATAAGGCTCAATACTACATCTAGAAGTTTCATTCCACCTGTGCCCAAGCTGTGGAATGATCTTCCTAATCAGGCGGTTGAATCATTGAACTTCAAAAGTTCAAACTTGCAGCAAAGGTTTTCATGTTGAATAGGTTGACATGAGTCTTTCTTCATAGTCTACTGTATATATGACAGACCTATTCTAATGTTGTTACTAGTCTTAAGATATTTTAGATTCTTTATTCATCACATTTCATATATAGTTTAATTATTTCCTTACTTCCTTTCCTCACTGAGCAAATTTTCCGTTGAAGCCCTAGGATTTATAGCATCCTGTTTTTCCAACCATGGTTGTAGATCAGTTGATAATAATAATAATAATGATAATAATAATAATAATAATAATAATAATAATAATAATAATAATAATAATAATAATAATAATAATAACATCTAGTTTCAAGGCACGTATAATAGCTTACAGTATGATCAATTCCTCAACAATATTTAGAAAAAACTCCAGGAGGAATATAATTATGGCACATCTTCCTCTCACTGCCTTGGACACTTGGCCAGGATGAAATTTTTTCCCTCAATTAGCATTTCTTATGGATTTATTATAAAAGAAATATGCAAATATTAATAACCAGACCTTGAACGATCTTTTTTCCCCTTAACAACATCTATAAGTTTTTTTTTTTTTTTTTTTGTAATTCCTCTATTCATTTTCTTTAATGTTTTGGAGTAGAAAAAAAGAAAAATAAAGAGAGAGAGAGAGAGAGAGAGAGAGAGAGAGAGAGAGAGAGAGAGAGAGAGAGAGAGAGAGAGAGAGAGAGAGAGAGAGAGAGAGAGAGAGAGAGAGGTTAAATGAAGAATCCCATTTGTCTATTTTTGTACTGGAGGATGTTATCACTATCGTTATTGTTATTATCATTACCGCAACTGCAATTACTACTACTACTACTACTACTACTACTACTACTACTACTACTACTACTACTACTACTACTAATAATAATAATAATAATAATAACAATAAAGTGTTTGGCTACTGTAGCAAAATATTGGGAAGTGATTGTGCATCTTGAGATAGATTAAAAACGGAACTAAGAGGATTAAATGAGAATATGACATTTTAGCTGAATAAGATATATATATATATATATATATATATATATATATATATATATATATATATATATATATATATATATATATATATATACATATAAGGAATGTAATTTGCATCGGGAAATGATTACCAAGGCTCTAAGGGTAGATATTATTATATAAGAGAGGGAAACAATATACTACCAGTGGAATTGGAGAAAGATTATTATGCACTCAGAATGAAATTCGGAGATGGCCAATTAAGGAGAACCACTTTCATTTTGGTGTAGGCCACGAACAGTGTCAAAGAAAGTAGTAATAAAATGTGGGAAAAAGTCAATAACATACCAACTAGGGAGTAAGGAAAAAGTAACGTGGAAATTTTATTTGGCGAAAAGTTAATGGTCATATGATAATGGTGAAAATTCAATTGTTGTGGGGTCAGAAATAGATACTGGGAGAACAACCTATGTAGTAACAACAGCAGATTCTCTAACAAGAGCACTACTAAAACTATTATCGAAGACATAGAAGACAAGGAAACTTTCAATAAAAAAACATATTTTTTTAGACGAAACAGTGAAAGAGATGTTGACCAAACTCACGGCCAAAAGTCAGTTACCATAGGCACAACCATGCCAAATGGGAGGAATGATAAATCAAGAGATGGGAAGGGCATGGGGGTTCAGTACCGGGCTATATAATGCATGGGCTGGTGAGAGTAAAGTTAATGCCGTATGTAGGAGGATCGGTAACGATAGCATTTCAAAGAAATAAAAAAAAGGTAAGACTTGGTATAGAAAACCAGGAAGATGTAGTGAATGCAAAATTTATTATGTAATGTACGGGGATTGAATAAAAAATAGGATCTATGAAGGAGATTGTGAACACAACTAAATCCACAGCAATTCTGACTGAAATTCACTTAGAAGATGAAAATTTGAAACTGAAGGATATAAAGTTTAGGAGAATAACAGAAGCACAGAAGGGAGGTGGTAATATAACAAGGAAAACTGCTTCAACAAATAGCTATACGTCAATTCCAACTTTGGCTTCAATGGTCACTTTCATTCTCACAATCCCCGCTTACTGTAGATGTGCTGCCAAATACCTACATTACATATATCACTATACCGTCTTTTAAATTTTGTTTACTTCACTTACATTCTTTTCTTGACATCCAGTATAGATATCCACCTAATAAAATTAATTTTGCATTTCTGTCAGTTAATTTTTTTCTTCACTATAATCAACAAAAACTGCATTATATAGAAGAGTAAGTCCTCAGCATTTTCCTATTGTATAAAGATTGCAGATTTCTTAGCTCCAAAGTTGTCTATTATTTTGCGCAAGTTAGCAAGAAGAGGGAGGAGCTCCACTATGTAAATGTGTTTGTGGTAGCTCAAGTTCAACTGATTACTGCACCATTTCAATAACTCCCATATTACCTAGAGTGTTTGAACGTCTTTTGGCAAAACGTTTTAATAGGTTTGCTGAATGTAATCACCTGTTCGCAGTTTGCAGTTGGTTTTCGTAAGGGCCTTGGAGCATGTGATGCCCTTCTTACAATATCTAATGTAGTACAGAAATCCCTTGATTATAGTCGGGAAGTTCGTATGATTGGCCTTGATTTTAGTGCTGCCTTCGACCGTGTTAATCATGAGGCCCATATTTTCTAACACAAACAGTTGGAAATGGGTGGGTCGTTTCTGAGCACTATTATTGAATTTTTTAAGTAATTGATCTCAAAGAGTTTTTGTGGATGGTCACCATAATGACTATAGGAATATGATATCTGGTGTTCCACACGGTAGTGTTCTTGGCCCATTACTTTTCATCTTATATACGCATGATATTTAGCTTGGCCTAGAAAATAAGCTTGATGCATATGCAGATGATGCTACTCTCCTGAATGTAGATCTGGGGTTGCTGAATCCCTTAATAGAGATATAGCTAAAATTAGTGCATGGTGAAAATTATGGGGTATGAAGTTGAATCCGAACAAAACTCAAAGTATGA
>NC_090731.1:135493865-135498865 GCF_036898095.1 Palaemon carinicauda
CTCCTTCTCCATCATTATCGACAGCATAGTATCACATGGAACTTTTCAGTTGCCAAAGAACTTTGTTCCAGAGATAAACAGACGAACGACGGAGGAAATTCAGCTCATTGGGCTCAAGGTCACGGGCCATGCTGCTATATCATAGCTTTTTTTTTTTTTTTTTTTTTTTTTTTTTTTTTTTTTAAGAATATCCAGTATGAAATGAAAAGGCCGCGAGAACAAAAAGAATTATTCCGGACATAAAATTCTGCTTCGCAAACCAAATAAAAGTTTACGAAAAACCATGAAGTAGGTGTATCGCCATAATCAGCAAAGCTGTACTAGTTAGGGCCACCGATGCCAGTCTGGTTTGCTTTGAGCGATCACACTAAAATCTCCCACCATCACCAATCCACCGTGGCAAGCGTGGTGATGAAAATGACCAAACCCCAGTAAGACTATGGCCATGTCTGAGGCATTTGTCCTGCACTGGATTAGAAACGGTTTCATCTGCTGTTGCTGATATATATATATATATATATATATATATATATATATATATATATATATATATATATATATATATATATATATATATATGTATATATATATATATATATATATATACATATATATACGTATACATATACATATATATATATATATATATATATATATATATATATATATATATATATATATATATATATATATATATAAATCACAAAATAGGGAATTTAGAAACAATGTGAAAGTTTTTGATTCTGTGGAAACTTCAGGAGTAATAAAAGCTTTTCAAAGACAATAAATTGAAGATTCTCACGTTAGAACACTTGAAGATATCTATACAGGAAGCATGGCAATCCTACAACTGCATAAGATAGCGAGAAAACTCATATTGAGAAAGGAGTTAGACAAGGGGACTGCATCTCTTCAAAATCATTCACAACATGTCTAGAAGAAGTTTCTGAGATCTAGATTGGGATCATGTATGAATTAATATTAATGGAGAATATGTTAATAACTTTAGATTCGCATATGACATATTTTTGTTTAGCGAATCATAGTAATAATTGCTAAAGATGATAGAAGATTTGAATAAAAAAAGCACCAATGTAGTACTGAAAATGAATATGAGTAAACCTGAGATAATATCCAAATAAGAGTTATGGGTGAAACTCTAGACATTGTTAATAAATATACGTACTTAGGAGTGCTAGGACACACAGTAAATGTTTACCAAGGACATGATACCGAAATGAAATGAAGGTGAAGCATGGGATGGAGATCTTTATGGAAAACCAATGAGACGAGGATAATTAAACTGCTCTTTTCTATAAAATGAAAAATATTAAATCAAATGATTTTACAAGTATTAAATAGTACATCAGAAACTTGGAGCCTATCAGAGATCTACGGAAAGAATAATGATGGAATTAAAACTAAGCAACAGAAAAATACCAACATGGAAGCAAAAGAAAGGTACATGGCCAGGACATGTAACGAGAATAACAGATAATTGATGAACATTAAGAATAACTGAATGGGTCTCTAGAGATTAAAAAAGAAGCAGAGGAAGGAAAAGGAGACGATGGAATTACGAACAAAGAAAAATGCTGTTGTAACTGGTATAGAAAGACGATAAACAGATACGAGTGGGTTACATATATATATATATATATATATATATATATATATATATATATATATATATATATATATATATATATATATATATATATGTTTTAATGTGTGTGTGTGTGCTTTTCAGAAATGGAAGATACAATTTTGCCCATATAGACTGAAAAGCGAAAATCCTTCTACTGAATAACGCATGATGGCGTATTATTTTTTTAAGATCTCGAAAGCTGTACGAAGGACACTTGGCTTCCCTCTGCCAGTATAAAAGGAGGTCCCAAAGTCTCTTTCGGCACAGTTGGCTCTTAGGCAACGCACCATGACATCGAAGGTAAGGGTCTCTCTCTCTCTCTCTCTCTCTCTCTCTCTCTCTCTCTCTCGATGATGTAACAAAATTAACAGTTAATCAATCAAGCTGATATCAAATTTGTCTTGTAAGTTATTATTTAGGTAATAACTTGACCTTCTTAAGATCAATTTAGATACATCTATTTTAAACCCCGTTTACTTCTAATATAAATTTTAATACAGTCTTCTTTAGGTTTAATTAAAATGGTATTTTATATATGCTTTTTCAGATGATTCTTACAACCTGTGCTGTCGTCCTTCTTGGGATGGTAGCAGCTGGTCCTGTAGCTGATCCAGAACCAGGTCACTTTGGAGGTGGCTTCCATCGTGGTTTTGGTGGCCACTCTGGTGGATTTGGTGGCCATTTCGGTGGAGGTGGATTTGGACATGGATTTGGTGGTGGGTATGGAGGTTACCGTGGTAAAAGGAGCCCTGTAGCTGAACCTGAAGCCAACCCTGAGGCTCTTGCCGATCCAGAACCTGAAGCAGATCCTGGTCACTTTGGAGGAATCCACCGTGGATTCTCTGGATTTGGTGGCCATCATGGAGGTAGCTTTGGTGGATTCGGAGGATTCGGTGGAGGCTATGGAGGCTACCGTGGAAAAAGGAGCCCCGTAGCTGAACCCGAAGCAGAGCCCGGATTCTCTCACGGCGGATTCCGTGGAGGTTTTGGACACAGGAGCTTTGGAGGTCACTTTGGAGGAGGCAGAATTTATGGTTAAGAAAACACGATTTTCCAATTCTCCTCATGAATCGAATTAATCGCTAAGTTCTTTAAAAGTATCAAAGCATTTGAATAAAAAGTAAAAATTACAATAACTCACAATTTCTTTTCCTATATATATCTTCACTTTATAAGATATGTCTTTCGTTAGAATTAATGAATTAAATATACTGTAATTTTCCTAAGCTGTTATGTAGGGCTGGCTAAAATTTTATTGATTTTTTGAGATTTTATAAGTAGTATCATATGAAACGTAGCGAGTGTTACTTTCAAATATATTGTAAAGATTTGAACAGAACACATGAACAAAGTTTAATACGATTTTTTAAACTTATTGTCTTGAATTATCTATCATTCTTTTACAATCAGACTGTTAAGGTTATTCTTCAATATGCATGAATTATGTTTGTACACACACATATATACACACACGCAATAGCCATATGAATTAAAAACATTCATAATAAATTTATTGCATGGTTAGAACAGATATTATGAGACTATTTGATAAGAAATTCTGCAATAGAAAATAGAAAATATTGAAATACAATTAAAAATAAAATTCAGAGCATCACCGATTTAAACCCTGAATTAAATCGTAAAGACGAGATAGCTCTTGCGTTGTTCTCCTTAGGTTTGGTTTAAGATGGTGCTCAAAAATTGCCTCCATTGTTGTTAGGTGAAGGTTATTCATTGAAGTGGTCAAATGAATATGTTCTCCCTGGCAGTAGTTGATGTTCTCTTCGTGATTGGTCCCTGATTGATGAGTGGTGCCTATGTGGTTTATAAAGAAGTGCCCAGAAACTCTCGTTTTGTGATACCTTTCACTTTTTTCATGTAAGATCCAATAATAGTTATTATTAATAATACTTGCTAAGCTAAAACCCTAGTTGAGAAAGCAGGATGCTATAAGCCCAAGAGCTCCAACAGGGAAAATAGCCGAGTGAGGAAAGGAAACAAGGAAGAATACAAATTTGAGAAGAGTAACAAATTTGAGAAGAGTATCTAATATCTAAACTACAAAAACTTTAACAAAATAAGAGGAAGAGAAACCAGACAGAACAGCGTTCCCGAGTGTACCCTCAAGCAAGAGAACTCTAACCCAAGACAGTGGAAGACCATGGTACAGAGGCTATCGCACTACCCATGACTAGAGAACAATGGTTTGATTTTAGAGTGTCCTTCTCCTAGAAGAGCTGCTTACCATAGCTAAAGAGTCTCTTCTACCCATAACAAGAAGAAAGTGACCACTGAACAATTATAGTGCAGTAACCCCTTTGGTGAAGAAGAATTTTTTGGTAATATCAGTTTTGTCAGGTGTATGTGGACAGAGGAGAATGTGTAAAGAATAGGCTAGATTATTCGCTGTGCGCGCGTGCGCGCGTGTGTGTATGTGTGTGTGTAGGCAAAGGGGAAATGAGCCATAAACAGAGATAAAGATCGAATGTAGTGCTGTCAGGCCAGACAAAAGACCCCATAACTCTCAAGCAGTAGTATCTCAGCGGGTGGCTAGTGCCCTGGCCAACACACTACCTATACAGCTATTACACTTTTGTTTCTATATACCACCCACTATCAGGGATCAAGCACTGATCTGCAGGAGAGGAAGAAATAGCTCTTTGTAAGAAACAAAACAGGAGGCTCAACAGTGACAAGGATATTTCTCACTCATGAGTCACCATCCCTATCACCTTCTAAATCACCATCACCATCAATATCATCGCCATCAATGTTATCACAATATAGCTGTTAGGTACTAACAAAGAGGCGACGTGAATGTGTGTCTTTATACAAACAATTGAGGACAACAATAGCACAAAAATTCAAACAATGTGAACATGCGATGGCAAGCTTAAATAGGTTATTCTGTTATCAGTGCAAAAGAGTGAGAGATGAAAAAAGGAATAGCATTACAGAGTATGGTTTGATTTTGGAGTTTCTTTCTTGTGAAATAGCTGCTTAACATACCTAAACAATCGCTTCTACCCTTGTCACGATAAAAGTAGCCACAGACAAATTACAATACAGTAGTTTACCCCTAGAGTGAAGAATTGTTTGACAATCTCAGTAATGTTAGGTGTGAGAGGATATATGACGATGTGAAAAGTATAGGCCAAACTACCTGGTGTTTGAGTAAGCAAAGAACAAATGAGCCGTAACCAGAGAGAGGGATCCAATGTAGTAATATCTGGCTAATTAAAGGACCCAATAACCCTATCGGTAGTATTTCAATAGGTGGCGGGTGTCTTGGCCAACCTACTCACTATCTTTTAATGGTGTTAAAATTATATTCATATAATAAATCATTAGA
>NC_090731.1:135508865-135521365 GCF_036898095.1 Palaemon carinicauda
TTGGTTATTTGTATCTTTCTTTCCATGTATTAGAACATTTTGTGTGGAACATTTATTTCGTATAATGAGGCTACCATTTTGGCAGGCTTAAATTCTTTCCTCCACAATAATATCTTGGTTTTTTCCTTTTATCAAAATCTGGATGATATCGGTTAAGAGCTGTTCAAAAAGTGGAATGTTGTGTTGAGATTCGAATGAAATCAAAAACTTGTTGGGCCAGAAACTTCTTTATTCTCAATCATCTCGATGTTTTCCGACTCCTTCATTGTTTCCAAAGTCTTGTAACCCATCAACTCTAAGAAGTAGAACTCAATTAAATGATGGTGTAGTTTGCTCAACGTAAATGAAATTCAGAAATAACATTTGACATTCATTCACGGTTTGTTTTTTTCTTCGGTGTATTTAATTTTACTTCTGGAAATTGATGTATCTATCCTAAATACTAAACAATTAGGAAACCGCAGTGATATATCAATATATTCTGGTGAGCCGTTGTTCACGATACAAATTAGCATGTTAATGGCAGGGAAATTCTTTCCAATATATGTTTTCAGAAGTACACGGGTATAACGCGAATAAAAAAGGTTCATGGCAAAAAGTCACCTTTTACGTTCGCAAGAACATAGGTTTTTTAACGTGATGCAGTATATCCAATGAAACTAAAAGCAAAAGTCAGACTAAATTGCAACATTTGTATTCAATGCTTCGGTGAATATAACAGTTCCGCTTATGTGACGTAACTCATAAGCAGAGGATTATCTTGCATAATTTGCAACTGCCAATTCCCATTCAGTGTCGGCAAGTCTTCTGAGGTTCTCAAATACAGGGGTCGTCTGGAAAGACCTTAGGACTGACGTCTCGCTCTCTGCTTCAATGCACAATGTGTCCTTGCCATAGGATCGGAGGCAGATCCTTTGCTTGCCATTCTAGTCTTATCTTTTACTGCTCCAAGACGTATGCCTTATGCCACAATCAAAGGAAAGCATAACATCCTATATACGGAATAAAAACCATTTGTTTGATAATAATAATAATAATAATAATAATAATAATAATAATAATAATAATAATAATAATAATAATAATAATAATAATAATAATAATAATATAAACGTTAATTATGATAATATTAGCATTATAAAATTGAAAAATGAGGTCCATCTTAAAACTATATAGATATATATTGATATAATAAATATAAAGGTTAGGAAAATAGTAATAGAAATATCTAAGAATGGACATGGTTTTTGAGAGTTTGGATTGCTAAATCAATTTCTAATGATTAATTCCATTTAAAAGAAATTAATGTTAACCAACTAAAGTCTCGTGTAATTAACTAAATATAGAGTGAGCATATTGTTCCTAATCGGCTCTAATCTAATGGCAGTTGATCGTTGCCGATCTAGAGATTTAAAGTTCAATGTTGTGTGAGTAGTTCTCAAAGGTGGTTCCAATACTCCGCCATCTGTGGATATTGATGTATGGCTCACAGACGACAACTAGGTTTCCATCGAAAAAAAAAAAAAATAAATAGAAAAAAAGCAACGCCAGTTAAGAACGCATAGATTTATCTAAATTCTGATTTTAATCATAAATCTCAAAAGTTGTAAAGATGTTGTTTGGTACGAAAATCTGGAAGTTCCTCCCGAAACTCTTTAATTCATTACTGAATTACACATCAGAAAGGAAAGAGTGACTTGTGAAATACAGGAATTTAAAACAAAGAATATCTCGATAAGTATTAATGGTTAATAAACAATGTACATAAGACAAAAACATTGAAACTTGCTCAAAACTTGTGATTCAAATAAGAAGGCGCTGAATATAAGCAAAGAGGATTTATCAAGATATACCCCACGTGTATCACAAATGCTTTTACTCTGTGACAGTATTTTCTTTATTTATTGTATATCTCGCTCTACACATCACTGTTAACACAACCTGTTCAATCCTCTCTTTTCATGAATTACTTTGTTTGAATTTTTATGACATTCTTCTCCTGAACCTGTTGTGTATAAACTCGCTATCCGTTGAAATAAAGTTAGTTGAATTAGCCTCCCTTATCAGTTACAACAAAACGGCTCATTCTCACATTGATGACCATCGCAGTTGCCAGCTCCCTCGCACCTTCCCCTCCACTGCCGTTTGCTATTGTTTGATGATGCTGCCCTCTGACCCTGACTCTCCTATCAACGCTACTCCCAGGAAACTACCAACCTTCGCCAGTAGAGAAGCATTTGCCCGGTTTCAGCGCACAGAGGGCCAATTCCGCATCAGGGGCGTGACTCGCTCAAGCACCAAAACAGACTGTTCTCGCAGCGATCCCAGAGGACACTTTCCCGGAAATATACAAATGGCACTGCTAGCAAGTGATATCGCACTGAGGGACCAAAAGACTTTGCTCACCCTCATGGAAATGACTAGTATCACTTGCCTACAACCTTCTACAAAAGGCTCTCCTTGTGAGGTGAACCTACTTCGTGCCCTTTGGATATGACGCCTACCAGAACCCGTACACGCTGCCATACCACATGTTGATATCAAGACGATGGGGCCCCCAGTATTTGCCAGATTCAGGCGTCTGGTACCGGATTGTTTGGCAGCCCCTCAACAAACATCTACCGAAAGGGAAGAGATGAGCCTTTGCCAAAATGCCTCAAGCCCATGGTCGTCAACCTTATATATCATCCTAAAGAATGATGGCTCTCTGTGTAAGTGGCGGGATTACAGGTGCCTGAACATGTAGACAGTATTGCATCCCTAACACTCCAAAACATTGCCAGTGTTACCTACTTACATAAGGCGAAGGTTTCCTCCACGCTCGACCGCCTGAAGGGGTGTTATCAGGTGCCTACGAACTCAAAAGACATACCCAAGAATGCCATCACTACCCCCTTCGGTACATACATTTTCAAAAAAACGCCTGTTTTGCCCTTCGTAATGCTGGGCCACATTTCAAAATACTACCAAGCCACCGCTAACATCCCCTTTCACAGGCCCTTTACTCGTGATCCGTCGCAATCTGATGTCTTCATTAATAAACATTCGTGACAAAGAAGACGGGGTCGCATTTGATCACCTAAAACCGGTGCCTCTCAAAAGCAGGGTCCCCATTTCACAAGTATGTCTTTTTTAAGGGTTGGAGCAATGTACTACACGTGTTTCACACATGCTTGTACACTGTACTGGTATTTTCTTTTTTATTGTATATCTCGCTCTACTCCTCAGGGTTAACACAACCTGTTTCAGACTGTCCTTTCATGAATTGATTTATTTGAATTTTTTGTAACATTCTTCTCCGAACCCTGTTGTATATAAACTTGCTATCTATTGAAATAAAGTTAGTTGAATTCACCTCGCTTTTCAGTTGCAACCTAAAGGCTCACTCTCACAATATTGATATAATTAAATACCAGTTACCTTAGTGTTAGTAACAGAAGTAAGATCAGAAGGTGAAGTAATTATGTCAGCTGATCCTATCTCGTTATTTTCCTGCTCTTTTGTCCTTTTAACTTCGGCAAAACTGAAGCAGAAATATTGATCTTATCACAAAAAAAAAAAAAAAAAAAAATTGTTAAAACTTTTTACCGTGATTCTATAATTGATAATCAAATTAGCTTCCAATATTATATTTACCTTTAGAATGAGTTCTTCCTATTATTGATATATATAATCAAAGAACAGTAGAGTTTTTTGAAGTTTTGGGTTCCTGATGCCATAAGTTTCTTTTGAAGGTTAATAATGATAACAAAATAAAGGATACAAATAAATCGAATACAACCATGTATTTTATCTAAGTTTATCTTCTCTTCCATATAATTTGCAGGAGAAACCAATAACTTTTGTAAGAACTCAACGAATGACAATTCATGACTAGTGTAAATGCTAGTTTCTATTTGATGTATATAATGTTGAAAAGTTTGCGTCTGTATAAGAGTTTGCTAGGTTTTGTACCTCTGAACCCTAAATGTGTTGAGGGATTTCTATTGCACAAGAGACCTTGTAATGAGGCTAGACTCAGACACAAATGCATTTTGGAGTATTACTGTGTTCCCGGAAAAGACTGATCTAACCCTTGTTAATGGCACCTTTTTGTGTGTGTGGTTTCAAACGATATTTATTTGACACCAGCGTGAAAAAGAATGAAACAGAACTTGTTTTTTTGTTGCAAACTATAATTTCCCTGTCCAACCCTTCATGCAACAACTAATCTACTGAATATCGTCCACTAATCAATATATTCCAAAAGTTTGTTTAAAATCCAGTGAAAAATTTCAAGACATTCATGTTAAGAGACCAATACACAAACGGAACTAAAGTAGTATAGATAAAGATCCCCCCCCCCTCTCTCTCTCTCTCTCTCTCTCTCTCTCTCTCTCTCTCTCTCTCTCTCTCTCTCAGAAGCATCCACACTAATTAAATCTAATAAAAGATATTTAACGGACTTAATAAATAAAAGAGTATAAAGAAGTGCAACTCTGTGGCTGATAAGTGGCGAAAAGGAAACGACAAATTAATCAGGGTTTAATAACCTTTTTGATACGCTTTTCAGTTAAGGAGATTCGTTCTTTTTTTAAGGAATTCATTCTACTCTGGACCAAAAAAATCGGAAAATAACCGTAGTTTTAAAACTTTATTTCTTGTCTTTTTGCCTCATTGTGTTTTTTCCCTTTATTTCCTAAACTTCTCTATTCCTGGGGAGGGAATTCATAGCTGAAGCACTTCTCTTATTTAATCTTTCATTCGACCTTTTATTTTCATGTTGAATAATCTGGAATGAAAAGAAGTGTGAGTGAGAAGAAAAAACTTGATTCTGGTAGGCGTAAAGCAATCTCATACACTCTGTGTCTTACAAATGGCCGCAACCATGATCACAGACCAAAACTCAATTCAAGCAGCTGTGTTCCTTCCGCTGGTCGTGAACGGTCTTTCTTTCAACGTTCCTATATATATATATATATATATATATATATATATATATATATATATATATATATATATATATATACATATATATATATATATATATATACATATATATATATATATATATATATATATATATATATATATATATATATATATATATATATATATATATATATATATACATGGATGTATATATATTCAGATGACATTGTTTTGTTTAGTGAATCATGGGAAGAATTGCAGAATATGATAGAAGATTTGAATAGAGAATGCAGAAATGTAGGACTGACGATGAAAACGAGTAAAACTAAGATAAAGTTCAATGAAAATGCAGACAAAAAATAAGGGTTAAAGACGAACCTATAGAGATTGTTGATGAATATACGTACTTAGGACAAACAGTAAGTCTTTCCCCAGGTCATGAGACCGAAATTAAGAGCAGGATAAGCATGAGATGGCGAGCGTTTGGTAAACGAAATTAGATTAGGAAAAGTAAAATGTCACTTTCCCTAAAAAGATAAGTATTTAATGAGATGGTTCCACCAGTATTAATTTATGCATCAGAAAATGTAGCCTTACTAGACCCTTAGAGCATAAGCTAGTTACGACTCAAAGAGCTATGGAAAGAATAATGATGGTAATAATTTATGGTAGTAGCTTGGCCAGGGCACCATCCACCCGTTGAGATACTACCGCTGGAGAGTTATGAGGTCTTTTGGCAGGCCAGACAGTACTATATTGGATCCTTCTCTTTGGTTACGGTTCATTTTCCCTTTGCCTAAACAGTACACACACAGAGCGAATAGTCAGGCCTATTCTTTACACATTCTCCTCTATCCTCATACACCTGATAACACCAAGGGGCTACTGCACTATAATTGTTCAGTGGCCATTTTCCTCTTGTTATGGTTGGAAGAGACTCTCTAGCTATGGTCAGCAGCTCTTCTAGGAGAAGGACACTCCAAAATCAAACCAGTTTTCTCTAGTTTTGGGTAGTGCTACAGCCTCTGTACCATGGTCTTCCACTGCATTAGTTTAGAGTTCGCTTGCCTGAGATTACACTCGAGCACGCTGTTCTGTCTTGTTTTTCTTTCTCTTGTTTTGTTAAAGTTTTTATTGTTTATATAGATATTTATTTTAATGTTACTTCTTGTTACTCTGTTTCCTTTCCTCACTGGCTATTTTCCCTGTTGGATCCCCTGGGCTTATAGCATCCTGCTTTTCCAATTAGGGTTGTAGCTTAGTAAGTAATAGTAATAATAATGATAATAATAATAATAATAATAATAATAATAACACTACAAGAAAGAAAATAAGCAATGTGGATACGATAGCAAACTAAAGTAGGGGATATCTTAACAAGTTATAAAAAAAAAGAAATGGACATAGGCAGGAAATATAATGTGATTGACAGATAATAGATGGATATTAAGAGTAACAGAATGGGTCTATCTATGTTGCAAACGAAACAGAGAAAGGATGAGAAGAAAATGGATTGACGAACTGGGAAATTTTGCTGGCATAAACTGGCATATCAAGACCAAAAACAGACACGAAGGGAAAAACATGTTGGAGGCCTTTCTTCTGCAGTGAACTAGCAGCAGCTGATAATGATAATGATATTTTCATAACAGGCCCTTTATATATATATATATATATATATATATATATATATATATATATATATATATACATATATATATATTTATATATATATAAAAAAAAAAATATATATATATATATATATATATATATAAAACTATATATATACACACACACACACACATATATATATATATATATATATATATATATATATATATATATATATATATATATATATATATATATACATATATATATAAAACCTCTTTTTACATCAATATCCACAGATGACGGAGTATTGGAACCACGTTTGAGAACCATTCAAACTACATTGAGTATTAAATAACTCAATCAATAACGACCATTTGCTATTGGATAAGATCTTGTTAAAAACAATATGCTCACTGTATATCTAGTTAACGAAGCGAGATTTTACTTGGTAATCATTAATCTCTTTTAAATGACATTAATCATTAGAAAGTAATTTAGCAGATCGAACTCTCAAAAACAATGTCCATTCTAAGAAAAAATTATTTATTTTCCTGACCATTTCTTTTTCGATATCAAGAATATATCGTTATTGTCTTAAGATGAAACTCAATTTTTAATTTTATATTATTATTATCATTATTATTATTATTATTATTATTATTATTATTATTATTATTATTATTATTATTATTATTATTATTATTATTAATTCAGTGGTTTCCCGTAATTGTGGCATAAGGCAAATGTCTTATAACAGTAAAAGATAGACTGAAATGGCAAGCAAAGGATCTGCCTCCGATCCTATGGCAAGGACACATTGTGCATTGAAGCAGAGAGCGAGACGTCAGTCCTAAGGGCTTTCCAGTCGACCCCTGTAATTGAGAACCTCAGAAGACTTGCCGACACTGAATGGGAATTGGCAGTTGCAAATTATGCAAGATAATCCTCTGCTTATGAATTACGACACACAAGCAGAACTGTTATGTTCACCGAAGCATTGAATACAAAAGTTGCAATTTCCTCTGACTTTTGCTTTTAGTTTCATTTGATATACTTCTTCACCCTTATGTTCGAAGAACTTAGGCTAAGCCACGACTAGTCTCATTTAAAAACTTATGTTCTTGTGAATGTAAAAGAATACGTTTTAACCTGAATCTTTTTTTTCAGCGTTATATCCTTTTACTTCTGAAAACATTAATTGGAAAGGATTTCCCTGGCCTTAACATGTTAATTTGTATCGTGAACAAAGGCTCACCAGAATATATTGATATTTCACTGAGGTTTCCTATTTGCGTAGTATTCAGGATAGATAAGTCAATTTCATAAAGTGAATTACAAACACCGAAGAGAAAAACAAATCCTGCATAAAGGTCAAATGTTATTTCTGAATTTATCTCTCACGTTGCATAAGGCCAATAAACGTTTTTCTGTTTACATATGCTGGAAAGAAAAAGGATTTTGTGACTTTTTATCTTTTATTTTGAGCTGACATTTTCGTAAAGATGAGTCGACAGTTTTGCTCCTGCACTCGTCGTTGCTGGACGCTCTATGCAATTATCTTCTTCTTCTTCTTCTTCTTCTTCTTCTTCTTCCTCTTCTTCTTCTTCTTCTTCGTTTGTAGATGTAATTAGTTGGATTAGAATGACGTGGTTGAATTTACTCCTTTCCTTGAGAAATTAACATCACCTTTCCAAAACTCCTACCTTTTCTAGCCAACAACCAACAATATTGAGAGAAACAGCGATAATGTTATTAATACTAACGGTGCCAATTAGTTCCTTTAAGATAATCAAAGTATCTTAACTCGATGTCGAAACCAAAAGAAAACTTTTGAAAAAACAACACCACCATTTAATTGAATTCTACTTCTTAGATTTGATGGGTTACAAGACTCACGTTTCTATCAAGAATCATTGTTCATCTGGAAAGAAGAGAGTAACCCTATCTAATGTCAAAATATCGCAATAGAATGTTCAACGCTATTCACCATCCATATCATTATCAATATCTTCCCAAATCCGACGATGATGAACATTGTTAAAGTTTCTGTTGTGATCTTCTGATTCGCTCCCACCTTCTCCATCGTTATCGACGACATAGTATCACTTGGAACTTTCCAGTTTCCAAAGAACTTTGTTCCAAAGATAACCAGACGAATGATGAAGGAAATTCAGCTCATTGGGCTCAAGGTCACTGGCCACGCTACTATCTCATAGCTTTTTTTTTTTTTTTTTTTTTTTTTTTTTTAAGAATATCCAGTATGAAATGAAAAGGCCGCGAGAACAAAAAGAATTATTCCGGACATAAGATTCTGCTTCACGAACCAAATAAAAGTTTACGAAAGACCATGAAGTAAGTGTATCGCCATAATCAGCAAAGCTGTACTAGTTAGGGCCACTGATGCCAGTCTGGTTTGCTTTGAGCGATCACACTAAAATCTCCCACCATCACCAATCCACCGTGGCAAGCGTGGTGATGAAAATGACCAAACCCCAGTAAGACTATGGCCATGTCTGAGGCCTTTGTCCTGCAGCGGATTAGAAACGGTTTCATTTGCTGTTGTTGATATATATATATATATATATATATATATATATATATATATATATATATATATATATATATATATATACAAAATCAATAAATATGGAAATTAGACACAATGAGAAAGTTTTTGATTCTGTGGAAACTTCAGGAGTAATGAAAGCTTTTCAAAGACAATAAATTGAAGATTCTCACGTTAGAACAAACACTTAAAGATATCAATGCAGGAAGTACAGCAACTCTACTACTACAAAAAGATAGTGAGAAAACTCAGATTGAGAAAGGAGTTAGACAAGGAGACCGCATCTCTTCAAAATTATTCACAACATGTCTAGAAGAAGTTTCTGAGATCTAGATTGGGATCATGTATGAATTAATATTAATGGAGAATATGTTAATAACTTTAGATTCGCATATGACATATTTTTGTTTAGCGAATCATAGTAATAATTGCTAAAGATGATAGAAGATTTGAATAAAAAAAGCACCAATGTAGTACTGAAAATGAATATGAGTAAACCTGAGATAATATCCAAATAAGAGTTATGGGTGAAACTCTAGACATTGTTGATAAATATACGTGCTTAGGGCACACAGTAAATGTTTAGCAAGGACATGAGACCGAAATGAAATGAAGGTGAAGCATGGGATGGAGATCTTCAGGGAAAACCAACGAGATGCAGATAATTAAACTGCTCCTTTCTATAAAATGAAAAATATTAAATCAAATGATTTTACAAGTATTAAATAATACATCAGAAACTTGGAGCCTAACTCACAGATCTACGGAAAGAATAATGATGGAATTAAAACTAAGCGACAGAAAAATACCAACATAGAAGCAAAAGAAAGGGACTTGGCCTGGGCATGTAACGAGAATAACAGATAATTGATGAACATTAAGAATAATTGAATGGGTCTCTAGAGATTAAAAAAGAAGCAGGGGAAGGAAAAGAAGACGATGGAATTACGAACAAAGAAAAATGCTGTTGTAACTGGTATAGAAAGACGATAAGCAGATACGAGTGTGTAATACATATATATATATATATATATATATATATATATATATATATATACATATATATATATATATATATATATATATATATATATATATATATATATACATATATATATATATATATATATATATATATATATATATGTAGGGTATATCTAGAGCATATAAATATATATATATACACACACATATATATATATAATCAGATATATATATACATATATAAACATGTATATATATATATATATACATACATACATATATATACATATGTATGTATATATTATGCCTATATATGTATTTAAATATATACATTTACCAACACACACACATATATATATATATACACACACACACACATATATATATATATATATATATATATATATATATATATATATATATATATATATATATAATTTAATGTGTGTGTGCGTGTGTGTGCTTTTTAGAGCTTGAACAATTTTGTCCATATAGATTGAAAAGCGAAAAATCCTTCTACTTATCAACGGATGGTGACGTATTAATTTTTTAAGACCACAACAGCATTGCGAAGGACACTTGGCTTCCCCCTGCCAGTATAAAAGGAGGTCCCGGAGTCTCTTTCGGCACAGTTGGCTCTTAGGCAACGCACAATGACATCGAAGGTAAGGGTCTCTCTCTCTCTCTCTCTCTCTCTCTCTCTCTCTCTCTCTCTCTCTCTCTCTCTCTCTCTCTCGAAGATGATGATGATGTAACCAAATTAACAGTTAATCAATCAAGCTGATATCAAATTTGTCTTCTTAAGATCAATTTAGATACATCCATTTTAAACCCTATTTATTTCTAATATAAATTTTAGCACAGTTCTCTTTAGATTTAATTGGAATGGTATTTTATATACGTTTTTGCAGATGATTCTTGCAACCTGTGCTATCGTCCTTCTTGGGATGGTAGCAGCTGGTCCTATAGCTGATCCAGAACCAGGTCACTTTGGAGGTGGCTTCCATCGTGGTTTTGGTGGCCATTCTGGTGGCTTTGGTGGCCATTTCGGTGGAGGTGGATTTGGACATGGATTCGGTGGTGGGTATGGAGGATACCGTGGTAAAAGGAGCCCTGTAGCTGAACCTGAAGCCAACCCTGAGGCTCTTGCCGACCCAGAACCTGAAGCAGATCCTGGTCACTTTGGAGGAATCCACCGTGGATTCTCTGGATTTGGTGGCCATCATGGAGGAAGCTTTGGTGGATTTGGAGGATTTGGTGGTGGCTATGGAGGATACCGTGGAAAGAGGAGCCCTGTAGCTGAACCCGAACCCGAAGCTGAGCCTGGATTCTCTCATGGCGGATTCCGTGGAGGTTTCGGACACAGGAGCTTTGGAGGTCACTTCGGAGGAGGCAGAATTTATGGTTAAGAAAATACGATTTTCAAATTCTCCTCATGAATCGAATAAATTGCTAGGTTCTTTAAAAGTATTAAAGCATATGAATAAAAAGTAAAAATTACAATAACTCAAAATTTCTTTTTCCATTCCTGATGAAATGAATTGGTGATTGTAACTATTATTTTATATATCTTCACTTTATAACATGTCTTTCGTTAGAATTAATGAATTAGATATACTGTAATTTTCCTAGGATGATATGTACGGTTGGCTATAATTTTATTATTTTTTTGAGCTTCTATAAGTGGTATCATATGAAACGTAGCGAGTGTTACTTTCAAATATATTGTAAAGATTTGAACAGAACACATGAACAAAGTTTAATACGATTTTTTAAACTTCTAGTCTTGAATTATCTTTCATTCTTTTACAATCAGACTGTTAAGGTTATTCTTCAATATGTATGATTTATGTATGTACACACATATATACACACACGCAATAGCCATATGAATTAAAAACATTCATTTAATTTATTGCATGGTTAGAACAGATATTATGAGACTATTTGATAAGAAATTCTGCAATAGAAAATATAAAATATTGAAATACAATTTAAAATAAAATTCAGAGCACCACCGATTTAAACCCTGAATTAAATCGTAAAGACGAGATAGCTCTTGCGTTGTTCTCCTCAGGTCTGGTTTCTGTTGGTGCTCGAAAATTGCCTCCATTGTTGTTAGGTGAAAGTTATTCATTGAAGTGGTCAAATGAATAAGTTCTCCCTGGCAGTAGTTGATGTTCACTTCGTGATTGGTCCCTGATTGATGCGTGATGCCTATGTGGTTTATAAAGAAGTGCCCAGAAACTCTCGTTTTGTGATACCTTTCACTTTTCTCATTTAAGATCCAATAATAGTTATCATTATTAATACTTGCTAAGCTACAACCCTAATTGAAAAACAGGATGCTATAAGCCCAAGAGCTCCAACAGGGAAAATAGCCGAGTGAGGAAAGGAAACAAGGAAGAATACAAATTTGAGGAGA
>NC_090731.1:135528865-135536365 GCF_036898095.1 Palaemon carinicauda
TAATAATATAAACTTTGATTATAATAATATTAGCATTATAAAATATAAAAATGAGCTCCACCTTAAAACTATATAGATATATATTGATATAATAAATATAAAGGTTAGGAAAATAGTAAGAGAAAAATCTAAGAATGGACATGGTTTTTGAGAGTTTGGATTGCTAAATCAATTCTAATGATTAATTCCATTTAAAAGAAATTAATGTTAACCAACTAAAGTCTCGTGTGATTAACTAAATATAGAGTGACCATATTGTTCCTGATCGGCTCTAATCTAATGGCAGTTGATCATTGCCGATCGAGAGATTTAAAGTTCAATGTTGTGTGAGTAGTTCTCAAAGGTGGTTCCAATACTCCGCCATCCGTTATTGATGTATGGCTCACACACGGCAAATAAGTTTTCATTGGAAAAAAAAAATTAAATAGAAAAAAAGTAACGCCAGTTAAGAACGTATAGATTTATCTAAATTTTGATTTTAACCATAAATCTCAAAAGTTGTAAAGATGTTGTTTGGTACGAAAATCTGGAGGTTCCCCCTAAAACATTGAAACTTGTTCAAAACTTGTGATTCAAATAAGAAGGCGCTGAATGTAAGCAAAGAGGGTTTTTCATGATATACCGCACGTGTTTCACACATGCTCGTACTGTGACAGTATTTTTTTTATTTATTGTATATCTCGCTCAACACATCACTGTTAACACAACCTGTTCAAGCCTCTTTTATCATGAATTGCTTTTTTTGAATTTTTATGACATTCTTCTCCTGAATCTGTTGTGTATAAACTCGCTATCCGTTGAAATAAAGTTAGTTGAATTAGCTTCCATTACCAGTTACAACAAAACGGCTCATTCTCACATTGATGACCCTCGCAGTTGCCAGCTCCCTCGCACCTTCCCCTTCACTGCCGTTTGTTACTGTTTGATGATGCTGCCCTCTGACCCTGACTCTCTTATCAACGTTACTCACATGAAACTACCAACCTTCGCCAGTAGAGAAGCATTTGCCCCGTTTCAGCGAACATAGGGCCAATTCCGCATCAGGGGCGTGAATCGCTCAAGCACCTAAACAGACTGTTCTCGCAGCGATCCCAGAGGAGACTTTCCGGAAATATACAAATGGCTCTGCTAGCAAGTGTTATCACACTGAGGGACCAAAAGACTTTGCTCACCATCAGTGAAATGACCAGTATCACTTGCCTGCAACCTGCCACAAACGGCTCTCCTTGTGAGGTGAACCTACTTCTTGCCCTTTGGGTATGATGCCTACCCGAACCTGTGCGCCCTGCCATACCACATATTGATATCAAGACGATGGGGCCCCCAGTGTTTGCGAGATTCAGGCGTCTGGTACCGGATTGTTTGGCAGCCCCTCAACAAACATCTACCGAAATGGAAATGATGGGCCTTTGCCAAAATGCCTCAAGCCTATGGTCGTCAACCTTATATATCATCCTAAAGAATGATGACTCTCTGTGTAAGTGGCGGGATTACAAGTGCCTGAACATGTTAACAGTATTGCATCTCTAACCCTCCAAAACATTGCCAGTGTCCCCTACTTTCATAGGGCGAAGGTATCCTCCACGCTCGACCTCCCGAAGGGGTGTTATCAGGTGCCTACGAAGTCAAAAGATATACACAAGAATGCCATCACTACCCCCTTCGGTACATACATTTTCAAAAAAACGCCTGTTTTGGCCTTCGTAATGCTGGGGCCATATTTCAAAACACTACCAAGCCACCGCTAACACCCCCTTTCACAGGCCTTTTACTCGTGATCCGTCGCAATCTGAAGTCTTCATTAATAAACATTTGTGACAAAGAAGACGTGGTCGCATTTGATCACTAAAAAACCAGCGTATCTTCTTCAAAATGACCTGCCTAATACTCCTCTTAAAAGCAGGGGGCCCCATTTCACAAGTATGTCTTTTTTAAGGGTTGGAGCAATGTACTGCACGTGTTTCACACATGCTTGTATACTGTACTGGTATTTTCTTTTTTATTGTATATCTCGCTCTACTCCTCAGGGTTAACACAACCTGTTTCAGACTGTCCTTTTATGAATTGATTTATTTGAATTTTTGGTAACATTCTTCTCTGAACCCTGTTGTATATAAACTCGCTATCTGTTGAAATAAAGTTAGTTGAATTCACCTCGCTTTTCAGTTACAACCTAAAGGCTCACTCTCATAATATTGATATGATTGAATACCAATTACCTTAGTGTTAGTAACAAAAGTAAGATTAGAAGAAGTTGAAGTAATTTTGTCATTTTCCTGCTCTTTTGTCCTTTTAACTTCGGCAAAACTGAAGCAGAAATATTGATCTTATCACAAAAAATAAAAAATGCATTAAAACTTTTTACCGTTATTCTATAATTGATAATCAAATTAGCTTCCAATATTATATTTACCTTTAGACTCAGTTCTTCCTATTATTGATATATATAACCAAAGAACATCAGAGTTCTTTGAAATTTGGGGTTCCTGATGCCATGATTGATTGACTCATCGATTCTAATATATATATATATATATATATATATATATATATATATATATATATATATATATACACACACCCACACACACACACATATTTATATATATATATATATATATATATATATATATATATATATATATATATATATATATATATATATATATATATATATATACACACACCCACACACACACATATTTATATATATATATATATATATATATATATATATATATATATATATATATATATATATGGTATATATATACATATATATATATACAGTATATATATACATGTGTATATATATATATATATATATATATATATATATATATATATATATATATTTATATATGGGTGTGTATGTTTGTGTGAAATAATTGAGCATAATTTTCTTTTGAAGGTTCATGGTGATAACAAAATAAAGGGTATAAATAAATCGAATACAACCATATATTTTATCTTTTCTTCCATATAATTTCCAGGAGAAATCAATAACCTTTGTAAAAACTCAAAGAATGACAATTCATGACTAGTGTAAATACTAGTTGCTATTTGATGTATGTAATGTTGAAAAGTTTGCGTCTGTATAAGAGTTTTGTACCTCTGAACCCTAAATGTGTTGAGGGATTTCTATTGCACAAGAGACCTTGTAATGAGGCTAGATTCAGACACAAATGCATTTTGGAGTATTGCTGTGTTCCCGGAAAAGACTGATTTAACCCTTGATAGCACCTTTTTTTGTGTGTGTGGTTTAAAACGATGATTATTTGAAACCAGCGTGAAAAAGAATGAAACAGAACTTGGTTTTTTGTTGCAAACTATAATTTCCCTGTCCAGCCCTTCATGCACAAACTAATCTACTGAATATCGTCCACTAATCAATATCTTCCAAAAGTTTGTTTTAAGACATTCATGTTGAAGAGACCAATACACAAACGGAACTAAAGTAGTATAGATAAAGATCCCATTTTTCTTTCTCTCTCTCTTCTCTCCACTATCTTATTCGCCACCTTATTAAGGGAGGTGAGAATATTGACGGTTTAAGAAGTGGTGTACTGTAGACACTTATTATCAATACAGAATATACAACAGTTTGTCTTGCGAAGTTTTATTTAGATTATTAATCATTTGCTCTGTTGATATTTATATCCTTGAGAACAATTATATTTTCTTATAAATATTTTGATGGAACGAAAAATTAAAAATGACTAAATTTTGTATATTAGGTTAAAAGAAAAAGTAATTTATCCATTTAAAAACGCGATCGTGCGTGTGCGTGAGAGAGAGAGAGAGAGAGAGAGAGAGAGAGAGAGAGAGAGAGAGAGAGAGAGAGAGAGGAAGCATAGACCTAGATTTTATATATATATATATATATATATATATATATATATATATATATATATATATATATATATATATATATATATATATATATATATATATATATATATATATATGTATATATATATATATATATATATATATATATATATATGTATATATATATATATATATATATATACAAATAAAGTCCTTTTTCTCTCTCAGAATCATCCACACTAATTAAATCTAAAAAAAAGATATTTAACGGACTCAAAAAATACAAAAGAATGAAGGAACGAAACTCTGTGGTTGATAAGTGGCGAAAAGGAAACGAAAGATAAGGAAGTGGGTGACAAATTAATCAGGGTTTAATAACCTTTTTGATACACTTTTCAGTTAAGGAGATTCGTTCTCTTTTTAAGGAATTCATTCTACTCTGCACCAAAAAAATTCAGAAAATAACCGTTGTTTTAATACTTTATTTCTTTCCTTTTTGCCTTATTGTGTTCTTTTTTTATTTTCTTTCTTTTTCAAACTTCTCTATTCCAAGGGAGGGAAATCATAGCTGAAGCACTTCTTTTATTTAATCTTTCATTCGACTTTTATTTTCATGTTAAATAATCTGGAATGAAAAGAAGTGTGAGAAGAAAAAACTTGATTCTGGTAGGCGTAAAGCAATGTGTTCTCATACACTCTGTGTTTTACAAATGGCCGCAACCTTGACCACAGACCACAACTCAATTCAAGCAGCTGTGTTCCTCCCGCTGGTCGTGAACGGTCTTTCTTTCAACGTTCCTTAGAAACTGGAAAGTTCCGACCATTACTTCACCGCCAATGATGAGAAGCAGTGACTCAGAGGTCAACAACAGACCTGCCCTCAATGATCACATTGTTCCGCACGTGGTTCATACACGTACATACACTGAAATGCTATTGCTATTTTTATCTCTAACAGTCTCGCGCCGATGATAGGAAAACCTGTTTAAGCTTGCCTTAGCATGTTCACATTGTTTGAATTTTTATGCTATTGTTGCCCTCAAGCGCTTGTATATACGCTCGTTGTCTTAGTGAATAAAGGTACTCACATTCACCTCGCTTCTCTGTTAGTACCTAACAGCTACCTTGTGATATATTGATGGATAGTGATGGTGATGGTGATGGTGATGGTGATTTAGAAGGTGATAGGGATAGTGACTCATGAGTGAGAAATATCCTTGTCCACTGTTTCGGTTCTTAGAAAGAGCTACTCCTTCCTCTCCTGCAGATCAGTCCTTGATTCCTGATCGTGGGTGGTTTATATAAACGAAAGTGTAATGGCTCTATTGCATCTTGAATGAGAAAAGTGAGAGGTTTTATAAATCGAGATTCTCTGGACACTTCCGCTGTTCCCAAAGAGCACTTCATTATTAACCATTTCGGCATCAGGCATCAGTCAGGGATCAATCACAAATTAAGCATCACCTAATGTCCTGGGAGAACAGGTTTTTTTGGCCACCTCAAACACAATCCTGTACCTAAGAAAATGGAGGCAATTTTTTAGCACCAACAGAAACTAAACCTGAGCAGCATAACGCAGGAGATGACTTGTATTTGATTTGATTTTTTTCTATTTGATTTTTTTTTTTGTAAGTTTTCAATTTTAGTAGCTCACATTTTGCTTTTGTAGAATTTTCTATCAGGAAGTCTTAAATTGTGTGTTTTGATTATGAATCAAATTAGATCGAATAATTCTATTTATACTTCTATGTATATGTATATGTATATATATATATATATATATATATATATATATATATATATATATATAATATAATATATATATATGTATTTGTATGTAGCCTATATATATATATATATATATATATATATATATATATATATATATATATATATATATATATATATATATATGTCCTCACTTCACTCCGCATTCTCTACACTACAGGTATAAACATAATAAAACATTAAATTGCATTATAGCGCACCGTGCCGGTTGACCCTCATTATAGCGCACCGTGCCGGTTGACGCCAGGTTTATTTTTCTAATGAATCATACTTTTTAAAAAACAATTTATATATAACATCACATTCTAATAACTTTTAAAAACTTCTGTACTGATATAGCAGTGCATATTTAAAACAAAATGAACAAACTTTCAAATTAACATATAAGCCTCCTCTGCCGCCCAGGAAAAACCATAGATAAAAAACAAAATCTCAAGTTTTGAAAAAACTATGGAAACCTGTGTATCCACGGCAATAATGCAGAGTAACTCAAATTTGAGTGGTGGAACCTCACTCTTGTACTACTAATAAATAATAATGATAATAATATTAATAATAAATTCGACTTGCTCGGGCTAGCGTGCGCTAGAAAGTGACCACTTACTAAATACCTCTTCAAACATTGAATACGTTTCACCCAACACTAAATTCTCATTGGCCACTGCCTACATAACAACTGAACTTAAGTAACAAGAACTTAAGTAACAAGACACTTAAGATCTGCTTACATGTCGTTAGGACAATTATTTTTCGCTATACTTCGTAACGCGAAAAAATTCTAGTCCTCACTTCACTCCGCATTCTCTACACTACAGGTATAAACATAATAAAACATTAAATTGCATTATAGCGCACCGTGCCGGTTGACCCTAGATAATACCAAAGAAAGGGAGAGAAGGAAAAAAATGGAGAGAGAGAAATAAATGTTCCGATTGAATGATTTACACATTTAACCTCTTTTTGAAGCCTTTGACAAACATGTTTACTTGAAACAGACTACCAACACTCATGTCTATGAAGACACCTATCATTGACGTTATCGTTTGCGATGTTTGAACTTGTAGCCACAGTTTTAACAAAAAATTCTGTTTGGTTACATTACAGGAGCTTTTTAAAAAACTTCTTAAAGAGAAATCGATCAAAGGACAAAATCATTCCAGCTTCCTCTGTATCAAGCAAAATACATCAAATATGGAAAAGCATTTGTGACAACTTCCGATATCAAAAACTTCACAGTATTGGTGATTTTTAATTTTTTTTTTTTTCTGTTCAACTAAGAAATCTTCAAATTACAATAAACTTAATTCCACAAATCTCATAAGAAAACCTTAATGATCTATCAAAATAATAAAGAAGTTTTTCAATATAGGAAAATATAATCCGCACGGATTCTGCAACACCATATTATCAAAAAGATCCTTTGTATGCACCGATCTACCAGCTTAATGTTTCACAGGTGCTTGCAAAGATTTAACAAGTGAATTTTCCGTTGGATCTATGTAACCCCTCATTTCATGAATGCACGTTATGGAATAAATAGCCTGATCACTGGAGATTACTAAAGCGCCGGAATTTAATAAAAGAGTCATAAATAAAGCAACATACAATGGCATTTCGCTTTGCTCGTGACCATTATTGTAAGCTTCTCTTTGTTGAAAGACAAGTTGGTAGGCCTTGTCGGTGCTGTCATTCATCGATGATAGAAGATGCTCATGACAACTGAGGTCCCCCAATTTCCTGTCCAAATTAGATGCCACCGTTAAAGACGACTGCTGGCATTTCATTGTATTCACGATCCTGGAAAGCAGATTCCAAAAATAAAACATTGTACATATATACTTATAATTTCAAAAACCTTTACCTTCTATATCAAAGTTAAAT
>NC_090731.1:135543865-135556365 GCF_036898095.1 Palaemon carinicauda
GTTATTGAACATAGGAAGTCGTATTTTCAAATATATTGCAAAGATTTGAACAGAACACGCAAAAAAAGTTTGATACAATTCCATTTTACACATTGTCTTGATTTTTTTGTCTTTCATAATTTAATTTCTAAGATCCCCCTCATATATGTACACACACACACACACACACACACACACACACACACATATATATATATATATATATATATATATATATATATATATATATATATATATATATGTATATATATACATATATATACGTACATATATATATATATATATATATATATATATATATATATATATATATATATATATGTATGTATATGTTATATATACTGTAAATATATACTGTATATATATATATATATATATATATATATATATATATATATATATATATATATATATATAATATGTATATACAATATATGTATATATACATATATACATATTTACATATATATGTATATATATATGTTTATATATATATGTGTGTGTGTATATATATTTACAGTATATACAACATATACATATATATATGTATATATATACATATATAATATATATATATATATATATATATATATATATATATATATATGTATATATATATATATATATACATATATATATATATATATATATATATATATATATATATATATATATATATATATATATATATATATATACATATTCACATTAATTTCATACACGATTAGAACAAACATTATGAGTCTATTTGACATTAAATTCTACAAAATAAAATTTGAAATATAAAAACTCAAAAGAAACAAAAAAGAACACACACACACATATATATAAATATGTATATATTATATATATATATATATATATATATATATATATATATATATATATATATATATATATATATATATATATCTATATATATACATATATATATACATATATATATATATATATATATATATATATATATATATATATATATATATATATATATATATATATACATATACATATACATATACATAGAATATTTGAACTAATTTGATACATAATCAAAACACACATTATAAGACTACTTGATAGAAAATTCTACAAAAGCAAAATGTGAGATACTAAAATTGAAAACTTAAAAAAAATCAAATCAAATACAAGACATCTCCTGCGTTCTGTTGGTGCTAAAAAATTGCCTCCATTCTGTTAGGTACAGGATTGTGTTTGAGGTGGCCAAAAAAACCTGTTCTCCCAGGACATTAGGTGATGCTCAATTTGTGATTGATCCCTGACTGATGCCTGATGCCGAAATGGTTAATAATGAAGTGCTCTTTGGGAACAGCGGAAGTGTCCAGAGAGAATCTCGATTTATAAAACCTCTCACTTTTCTCATTCAAGATGCAATAGAGCCATTACACTTTCGTTTATATAAACCACCCACGATCAGGAATCAAGGACTGATCTGCAGGAGAGGAAGGAGTAGCTCTTTCTAAGAACCGAAACAGTGGACAAGGATATTTCTCACTCATGAGTCACTATCCCTATCACCTTCTAAATCACCATCACCATCACCATCACCATCACTATCCATCAATATATCACAAGGTAGCTGTTAGGTACTAACAGAGAAGCGAGGTGAATGTGAGTACCTTTATTCACTAAGACAACGAGCGTATATACAAGCGCTTGAGGGCAACAATAGCATAAAAATTCAAACAATGTGAACATGCTAAGGCAAGCTTAAACAGGTTTTCCTATCATCGGCGCGAGACTGTTAGAGATAAAAATAGCAATAGCATTTCAGTGTATGTACGTGTATGAACCACGTGCGGAACAATGTGATCATTGAGGGCAGGTCTGTTGTTGACCTCTGAGTCACTGCTTCTCATCATTGGCGGTGAAGTAATGGTCGGAACTTTCCAGTTTCTAAGGAACGTTGAAAGAAAGACCGTTCACGACCAGCGGGAGGAACACAGCTGCTTGAATTGAGTTGTGGTCTGTGGTCAAGGTTGCGGCCATTTGTAAAACACAGAGTGTATGAGAACACATTGCTTTACGCCTACCAGAATCAAGTTTTTTCTTCTCACACTTCTTTTCATTCCAGATTATTTAACATGAAAATAAAAGTCGAATGAAAGATTAAATAAAAGAAGTGCTTCAGCTATGATTTCCCTCCCTTGGAATAGAGAAGTTTGAAAAAGAAAGAAAATAAAAAAAGAACACAATAAGGCAAAAAGGAAAGAAATAAAGTATTAAAACAACGGTTATTTTCTGAATTTTTTTGGTGCAGAGTAGAATGAATTCCTTAAAAAGAGAACGAATCTCCTTAACTGAAAAGTGTATCAAAAAGGTTATTAAACCCTGATTAATTTGTCACCCACTTCCTTATCTTTCGTTTCCTTTTCGCCACTTATCAACCACAGAGTTTCGTTCCTTCATTCTTTTGTATTTTTTGAGTCCGTTAAATATCTTTTTTTTAGATTTAATTAGTGTGGATGATTCTGAGAGAGAAAAAGTACTTTATTTGTATATATATATATATATATATATATATATATATATATATATACATATATATATATATATATATATATATATATATATATATATATATATATATATATATATAATCTAGGTCTATGCTTCCTCTCTCTTTCTCTCTCTCTCTCTCTCTCTCTCTCTCTCTCTCTCTCTCTCTCTCTCTCACGCACACGCACGATCGCGTTTTTAAATGGATAAATTACTTTTTCTTTTAACCTAATATACAAAATTTAGTCATTTTTAATTTTTCGTTCCATCAAAATATTTATAAGAAAATATAATTGTTCTCAAGGATATAAATATCAACAGAGCAAATGATTAATAATCTAAATAAAACTTCGCAAGACAAACTGTTGTATATTCTGTATTGATAATAAGTGTCTACAGTACACCACTTCTTAAACCGTCAATATTCTCACCTCCCTTAATAAGGTGGCGAATAAGATAGTGGAGAGAAGAGAGAGAGAAAGAAAAATGGGATCTTTATCTATACTACTTTAGTTCCGTTTGTGTATTGGTCTCTTCAACATGAATGTCTTAAAACAAACTTTTGGAAGATATTGATTAGTGGACGATATTCAGTAGATTAGTTTGTGCATGAAGGGCTGGACAGGGAAATTATAGTTTGCAACAAAAAACCAAGTTCTGTTTCATTCTTTTTCACGCTGGTTTCAAATAATCATCGTTTTAAACCACACACACAAAAAAAGGTGCTATCAAGGGTTAAATCAGTCTTTTCCGGGAACACAGCAATACTCCAAAATGCATTTGTGTCTGAATCTAGCCTCATTACAAGGTCTCTTGTGCAATAGAAATCCCTCAACACATTTAGGGTTCAGAGGTACAAAACCTAGCAAACTCTTATACAGACGCAAACTTTTCAACATTATATACATCAAATAGAAACTAGCATTTACACTAGTCATGAATTGTCATTCGTGGAGATTTTACAAATGTTATTGGTTTCGCCTGCAAATTTTATGGAAGAAAAGATAAACTTAGATAAAATACATGGTTGTATTCGATTTATTTATACTCTTTATTTTGTTATTACTATTAACCTTCAAAAGAAAATTATGTTCAATTATTTCACACACATACACACCCATATATATATATATATATATATATATATATATATATATATATATATATATATATATATATATATATATATATATGTATGTATATATATACAGTATATATATATATATTTATATATATATATATATATATATATATATATATATATATATATATATATATATATACATATATATATATATATACATATATATATATATATATATATATATATATATATATATATATATATATATATATATATATATATATATATACTTATATATTAGAATCGATGAGTCAATCAATCATGGCATCAGGAACCCCAAATTTCAAAGAACTCTACTGTTCTTTGGTTATTCATATCAGTAATAGGAAGAACTGAGTCTAAAGGTAAATATAATATTGGAAGCTAATTTGATTATCAATTATAGAATAACGGTAAAGAGTTTTAACAATTCTTTTTTTTTTTTTTTTTTTGTGATAAGATCAATATTTCTGCTTCAGTTTTGCCGAAGTTAAAAGGACAAAAGAGCTGGAAAATAACGAGATAGGATCAGCTGACATAATTACTTCACCTTCTAATCTTACTTCTGTTACTAACATTAAGGTAACTGGTATTCAGTTATATCAATATTGTGAGATCGAGCCTTTAGGTTGTAAATGAAAATTGAGGTGAATTGAACTCACTTTATTTCAACAAATAGCGAGTTTATATACAACAGGGTTCGGAGAAGAATGTTAAAAACAATTCAAATAAATCAATACATGAAAGGACAGTCTGAAACAGGTTGTGTTAACCCTGAGGAGTAGAGCGAGATATACAATAAAAAAGAAAATACCAGTACAGTGTACAAGCATGTGTGAAACACGTGCAGTACATTGCTCCAACCCTTAAAAAAGACATACTTGTGAAATGGGGCCCCCTGCTTTTAAGAGGCGTATTGTAGGCAGGTCATTTTGAAGATACGCAGGTTTTAGGTGATTAAATGTGACTCCGTCTTCTTTGTCACGAAGGTTTATTAATAAAGACTTCAGATTGGGACGGATCACGAGTAAAGGGCCTGTGAAAGTGGGTGTTAGTATTTTGAAATGTGGCCCAGCATTACTAAGGCCAAAACAGGCGTTTTTTGAAAATGTATGTACCGAAGGGGGTAGTGATGGCATTCTTGGGTGTGTCTTTTGAGTTCGTAGGCTCCTTAAAACACCCCTTCAGGAGGTCGAGCGTGGAGGAAACCTTTGCCTTATGCAAGTAGGTAACACGCCCCTGATGCGGAATTGGCCCTTAATGCGCTGAAACCGGGCAAATGCTTTTCTACTGGCGAAGGTTGGTAGTTTCGTGTGGGTAACGTTGATAGGAGAGTTAGTGTCAGAGGGCACCATCATCAAACAGTAGCAAACGGCAGTGAAGAGGAAGGTGCGAGGGAGCTGGCAACTGCGATGGTCATCAATGTGAGAATGAGCCTTTTTGTTGTAACTGATAAGGGAGGCTAATTCAACTAACTTTATTTCAACGGATTGCGAGTTTATACACAACAGGTTCAGGAGAAGAATGTCATAAAAATTCAAAAAAAGCAATTCATGAAAAAAGAGAATTGAACAGGCTGTGTTAACAGTGATGTGTAGAGCGATATATACAATAAATGACGAAAATACTGTCACAGAGTACGAGCATGTGTGAAACACGTGCGGTATATCATGAAAAACCCTCTTTGCTTACATTCAGCTCCTTCTTATTGGAATCACAAGTTTTGAGCAAGTTTCAATGTTTTTGTCTTATGTACATTGTTTATTAACCATTGATACTTATCGAGATATTCTTTGTAACCTTTAATAATTATCGAGATATTCTTTGTTTTAAATTCCTGTAATTCACAAGTCACTTTCTCCTTTCTGATGTGTATTTCAGTAATGAATTAAAGAGTTTTAGGAGGAACCTCCAGATTTTCGTACCAAACCACATCTTTACAACTTTTGAGATTTATGATTAAAATCAGAATTTAGATAAATATATACGTTCTTAACTGGCGTTACTTTTTTTATATTTAATTTTTTTTTTCCATGGCAACCTAGTTATCGTCTGTGATGGTGGAGTATTGGAACTACCTTTGAGAATATTTCACACAACATTGAACTTTCAATGTCTCAATCGGCAATGATCAACTGCCATTAGATTAGAGCCGATTAGGAACAATATGCTCACTCTATATTCAGTTGATAACCCAAGAATTTAGTTGGTTAACATTAATTTCTCTTAAATGGCATTAATCATTAGAAATTGATTTAGCCATCCAAACTCTCAAAAACCATGTCCATTCTTAGATTTTTCTATTACTATTTTCATAACGTTTATTTTTATTATATCAATATACATCTATATTGTTTTAAGGTGGAGCTCATTTTTTAATTTTATAATGCTAATATTATCTTAATTAAAGTTATATATTATTATTATTATTATTATTATTATTATTATTATTATTATTATTATTATTATTATTATTATTATTATTATCAAACAAATGGTTTTTATTCCGATTATAGGATGTTTTGTTTTCATTTGATTTTGGTATAAGGCAAATGTCTTGGAACAGTAAAAGATAAGACTGAAATGGCAAGCAAAGGATCTGCCTCCGATCCTATGGCAAGGACACATTGTGCATTGAAGCAGAGAGCGAGACGTTAGTCCTAAGGTCTTTCCAGTCGACCCCTGTAATTGAGAACCTCAGAAGACTTGCCGACACTGAATGGGAATTGGCAGTTGCAAATTATGCAAGATAATCCTCTGCTTATGAATTAGGTCACATTAGCGGAACTGTTATGTTCACCGAAGCGTAGAATACAAATGTTGCAATTTCCTCTGCTTTTGGCTTTTAGTCTCATTTCATATACTGCTTCACATGCACCAAAAAGAAAAAAAAATTGCATAAATGTCAAATGATATTTCTGAGTTTTTCATTTACGTTGTATAACACGAATAAACGTTTTTCTGTTCGCATACGCTGGAAAGAAATAGTCTTGTGCGACGTTAATTTTATATTATAAGCTGAGATTTTCATGAAGATGAGACGACAGTTTTGCACTTGCCATCGTTGTTTCTTGAGGCTCTGTGTAATTATCTTCTTCTTCTTCTTCTTCTTCTTGTTCTTCTTCTTCTTCTTCTTCTTCTTCTTCTTCTTCTTCTTCTTCGTTTGTGAAAGTTATTAGTTGTATTTGAAGTGCGTGGTTGAATTCAATCCATTTCTAGAAAAATTGTCAACTCCTACCTAGTTCTAGCACAAAGCCAGCAATAATGAGATTAACTGTGTTAATATTAATAATACTAATGTTGCCAATCAATTCTACTAAGATAACCATAGCATCAAACTTGATTGAGTTCTACTTCTTAGATTTGATGAGTTACAAGACTTTGGAAACAACGGAGTCGGTAAGCATCAAGATGACCGGAAAGGAAGAAGTGTCTGGCCCAACAAATGGTTGATTACCTTCAAATCTCGATTCTCGAGGCAATGGCGTTCCACCTTTCGAACAGCTCTTAACCAAAATCATCCCGATTTCAATGAGGAAAAATGGACTTGAAGGAGAGCACCAAAATGGTTGCCTCAGTATGTGACATTAATGTTTCACACAAAATATCCCAGTACCTGAAGAGCCATAAAATTAAATACTTTGACTTCACCTTGGTCTGCGATATGAGATTAAGATATACTGTTATTTGCATCTAAAACAAATAAAAAACCAAGCATAAGAGATTCATTATAATCTTTACATCTCTTCTAAGGATCATTGTTGCATAATGGAGACGTTCCTCTGAAAAGAAGAGTAATCCTATTTAATATCAAACTTTCGCAACAAGATGTTCAACCCTGTTCACCATCCTTATCACCATCAATATCGTCCCCAATCGAGGATGATGATGATTGCAAACAGGTCTGTTGTGGACCTCCGATTCACCCCCTTCCTTTACACCACCACCGACGTTGTATTAATACTTAGAGCTTTCCAGTTTCCAGGAACTTTGTTGAAAATATAAATAGACGACCGACCGAGGAAACCCAGCTCATTGGACTCAAGGTCGCTGGCTACGGTCCCATATCAGGTGTTTTTTTTTTTTTCTTTATTTTTTTTTCTTTTTTTTGTCAAGATTATTCCGCACGAAATGAAAAGGTCACAAGAACATTGAAAAGAGAAAAAAAAACATTGTTTCGGCCATAAATTTCTCCCTCAACAACCAAAGAAAACTTTAAGAAAGAAGTTCACGAAGCGTGAAGAAAAGGCAAGTTTAAAAACGGGTTATTTGTCACGACTGTTGCCCCGGAGACATTAGAAATTACAAGGGAAAAACGTTACTTCTACTTCAAAATGTTCCCATAAAAGTCCCTGCATCGAAAAAAAAAAAAAAAAAAAAAAAAAAAACTTGGAATAAAAAATAACATTGAAAACGCATCAATTAACACTACTTTCCTCCTTACTTACTTCCTTATCTCTTGTTATATTACAAAAACCTATTTTCTGAGAGCTCTTGGAAGTGGAGACTTCTGACAGAGGATTCGTAGACTATAATTTGACATATGTAGATCAAAACTTCTTCTGTAGATGTTATTTGAAAAAAAAGCATAACTATTTGGATTATAAGGATTAAATTAGTTGAATAAAAGTTGGAAAATGTAAAATGTTGGACGAAAAGGGAAAGAAAAATAGAATACCAAAAATTATTATTTTTCTTTGTTTTTTAAGTATTCTTTCACCCTTTCCTATTTTGCGAATTTAACCGAACTAGCCATAACGCCCATATTGCAATACACTACGATTTTTGGTCGCATCCCACAGGTAAGTTTTTGATATGCTTAAGAATCACCAAGGACTTTGATATGACTTGTGCTAAATTCATGGCGACCAGTATACTACTCGCATAAAAAATTGTTAAAGTAAATTACCTGAAGGCATTCTTAAAACGGTGGAATTAAGCCCAATTTTAAGACGTAAGGTATAAAAGTAAATAATCTGAGTACCCAGAAATTTGAAAGGAAGGTCTATTCCCGGTGAGATTTATAAGTGCCCAAAACAATAGAATTAAAATGACAATCCAAAAAACGTATTTCTTAACATTAATTTGGTCGTAATTGTAGATGGTCGGTAAGCATATGATAGAACACTGACATTTATTGGTGCATTGGCTGTTGCTTAATCAAGACATTAATAGACCAAAATTTAAAGATTCATAATATAAATCTCTAGATAACGATAACTGAGATTTACAACGACTGATTTTTGGTGGACATTGAGAGAGGAGGGAGAGATACCTGCTTCGGAGGAACTAAAAACTCTTTTCCATATAATTATTGCTTTTAGAATTTAACAAGATGAATAATTTCTTGTTTCCGAAGAACTATTTTTTTTTCATGCAATTTTGGTTTTAGTATTTTATAAGTTAAGTCAATTCTTGCTTCTAAAGAACTAAAGTCTTTTTTTTATATGCTTACGGTTTTCAGTATTCATCAAATTTGAGTTAATTTTAAAGAAAAGAGGCACCTATGTTTTTCATAAGATTTGAAAAGAAATTCATTGAAAATTTTAGGAATAAAAAAAAGTCTAACCTATTAAAATTTATTATAGATGAATTCAGGATTTCATTTGGAATACGTTTCAATTTTATATAAGAATATTAATAAGTGTATAGCCTAGTAACCTTTTGAAATGAAATTTTAGCTCATTTCTGTGTCTAACGTATTATCGTTTTTAATTTGTGTTGTAAAGCTACTCGTGTATCCAATGGATGACTCTCTCATTTACTTCCTGTAGATCTACATAGGAACATGCGGATCCCAGTGGCCTTTAGCGGAGGATGTGGTCCATGGTTTGGCGTGATTTACACCTGGGTATGATTCAATGAAATAACAGTATGATTTTTTTCAGATTGTTCTGGTGTTCAGGTTCATTGCTATACTCCCACACTTAAGGTGACTTGTATCAGACATCTTTGGTACTCATATAATAGGTCTTTCATAGAATGACTAATAACATAAACATAGAAATAGAGTCTACACAAAAAGATTTATTGCTCAATGATCAGTTACTTTTATAAATAAAGACCAAAGATAACTATCGGAAAAGACCTAAAAACATAATAAAGAAAAGGTTGGAAATGAGGGTAAAATCCTAGAGGTTAAACAGAATTAGCGGAACTATCCAAAACAATAAAAAACTAAAAACCCAACACATTCGAAAACATAATTAGACCAAAATTTAAGAAACATTAAAGAAAGGAAGAAACATCAAATTGATGAAAAGAAGACTTGGAACAGGTTGCCACAAGATGTTTGGTTTAAAGGATGAAAAGGAAATATTATCTACAGCATAGGAAATAACTTTGCCAAAATGAATGAATAAAACACCAGGGCCGGTACCAAATGTAACAGTAGAAGAAGTAAAGAAAACACTAAAAGGCAGGAAAAGAGGCAGAGCAGCAGGAGAAGATGGCCTAACAATTGATTTAATAATTGATGGAGGAGATTTCATAGTGGTAATATTGGATGAACTTTCCACAAAATTTATGCATATACGTGCTTTATACACTCTCTTCATATACACTCGAAAAATTCTATCATTATACTATTTCACAAAAAGGTGTTACAAAAGACCTAACAAAATTAAATTTACCGCCCAAAAAGTTTACTCTCTGTAATATATAAAATATTGACGAAGGTCATACTAGCCCGAATAGAAAGACAGCTAGTTTTTAATTAACCAAGAGAGCAGGCAGGATTTAGAAGTGGGTATTAAACAACTGACAATATCCATGTGATTGAGCAGCTAATGAAAAAAAATCAACAGAGTATAAGAAAATATCATTTATGTCATTTATAGACTACGAGAAAGCTTTTGATTCTTCAAAACTTCAGCAATAATGAAAGCTTTTCAACGAGAAGCTTAAGTTAAATCACTTGTAGATTTCTCTATGGGAAGTTCTGTGATCCCAAAACTACATTAAGATAGTAAGAAAATTGCAATTAAAAAGGAATTACACAGGCAGACCCCATCTATCAAAAATTATCAATAACATGCCTAGAAGAAGTTGTTAAAAATTTAGATTGGAAAAATATAGGAATTTATATTATTATGGAATATATTAACAACTTGAGACTTGCTGGTGACCCAGCTATTCAGAGAACCATGGGAGGAATAGCAAAAGATGATAAAAGATTTGAATAGAGAAAGCAGACATGTAGGACTAATAATGAATATGAGTAAAACTAAGATGATATTTAATGAAAATGCAGAGACAACAAATAAGAGTCAAGAATGAACCTCTAGAGATTATTAAAGTAGAGGATATTCTAACAATATGTAAGAAAAAGAAATGGACATAGGCAGGACATATAATGAGAATTACCGATAATAGATGGACATCAAGAATAACACACTGGGTCTCTAAAGATGCCAAAAGAAGTAGGGGAAGGAAGAAAAAGATGTGGATTGACAAACTAAGAATGTTTGCAAGTGTGGACTTGCATAGAAAGACCATAAACTTAGGCAAGTAGAAGGACATGTCTGAGGCCTTTGTTCTGAAGTGCACTAGTAAGAATGATGATGATATATACAGTATATATATATATATATATATATATATATATATATATATATATATATATATATATATATATATATATATATATATATATATGTGTACATATATATATATATATATATATATATATATATATATATATATATATATATATATACATATATATATATATATATATATATATATATATATATATATATATATATATATATATATATATACATATATCATAATTTTCTGCCCTTATTAATACACTCCAGAACATGAACTTGGGCATGTTACTTTATGTTTCGAAAGGACATCTTAAATTTCCATCTTTATATTTAAAAGAATCTAAACCTTTCATTTATAAATTTTCCAGCGTTTATATTAAAGTGTAATTCCATCACTCAACCAATGTAGTTCTGGAGTAGAGTCACGAAGGGATTCGAAACGTTTGTCGACACTAAACGAAAAATACAGAATCTTAAATGCATGTTTCCTCTTATTTGGGAAACTATCTGGAAGACGTTTTGTCCGAAAAGAAACTATTTTTGACTTTTGAACACCCCAAAGACAATGTTTATACATTACATATGTACACACACACACACACACACACACACACACACATATATATATATATACATATATATGTATATATACAGTATAAAAATACAATATATATATACATATATATACATATATATGTATACTGTATATGGACGCACACACATGATATATATATATATATATATATATATATATATATATATATATATATATATATATATATATAGTATATATTTATATATATATATATATATATATATATATATATATATATATATATATGTATATATATTTACAGTATTTATCTATATACATTTATATATATATACATATATATATACACACACACACATATATATATATATAATATATATATATATATATATATATATATATATATATATATATATATATATATATATATATATATGTATATATAAAATCTGTGTTTGTGTTTGGATATATGTGCGGGTCGTGAGTTATACGTATTTTTTGAAAATTCAAGAAATTTGCAAATAATACACTAATTGAAGAATTTTGTCCTTGTAGATAAAAAAAAATGTAAAAAAGCCTCTTATTTATCGACCTATGATGACGTATCACTTTATTTTAAGATCCCGAGAGTAGTGTGAAGGACACTTGGCTGCCCTCTGCCAGTATAAAAGGAGGTCCCGAAGTCTCTTTCAGCACAGTTGGCTCTTAGGCAACACACCATGATATCAAAGGTAAGCTTACACAGAGAGAG
>NC_090731.1:135571365-135581365 GCF_036898095.1 Palaemon carinicauda
CCTAGCCTCCTCTGCATCACTCCATGTATACTTTATCCTGGTGAGCCACTGACAGCAGGCAATATTGGCCTCATTCTCCCATTGTATAGGGAATTGGCTCATCCTATCCTTGTTCAACATGCAATGTTGCAATCAGGGTTGTAAAACCGCAATTGCACTGCGAATTTTACAGTTTCGATCGAGAGAAAGCAGCCAAGAAATTACGGATTAGTTTGAACTGTTGCGAAACATGCATTTTTTTTTGTATTATCTTCGAGGCAATTTTCAATGGCATCCAAACCGCGCTAAACGGTTAACAAAATTACCTGGTCATGGGGTCATGAGCTCACCCAGCTGCCTCTTACCCCTCCTGAGTTGAACACCTTCGAACAAGTGTGGGGTTTTCTGAACAAAGCTATCTCGAAGCCTGGGTCTGAAGCGACATGTGCCTTCAACGTTGCAGGTATTCATTTTTGCAGATTTGCAACCTCAGCTCCAGGGTCCAAAGTTATCCGCAACGAAGGAAGTGTGGAGAAGGCGGGGCGGTTGCTGTGAGAAGGTCTACAGTCAATTTTTTTTTAATGAGGCGCATTTGCACCGACTCGCTGCGGTGCCGTTTTAGCTCGGAAAAGTTTCCTGATCGCTGATTGGGTAGAATTATCTTGTCCAACCAATCAGCGATCAGGAAACTTTTACGAGCTAAAAGGGCACAGGTGCGAATTGGTGCAAATCTGCCTCGCTAAAAAAAATTGACTATAGATCGTTCAAGGAACAGAGCTTGTCATCGGCCAATATATATGATGTGGAACCCGTCATCATCACCATGGACAGCGATGACGAAGACATGTTTATCAATGGTGATATTGAATCAAATAAAATGTATGCCCACTTAGTGTCATAATTTCCCCACCCAACATTTTTGTACATTTATTATCGAATCTCCTCTACGGGTGCATGGTCTTTATTATATATTATTGTAGAGAAATAAAATACAGAATATAAATCATGAAAGTCGACAAAACGAGAGAGAGGGATGAGTGGGGAATGAATAAAAACAGGCGGTGAAGAAAGGTTTAAACAATGAGGAAAGGTGGGTGGGTGATTTTAAGTACCCCAGGAATGCTTATCCGAATGAATTCGTAAATCTTGACTGGATAGCTTTGTGCATATTTTAAAATTCAGGAATAAAGTGCCTTTCAAATCTATGTTTGGACACGGAATTTTTTATCAAAATTAGAGGAGGGTGTTAGAAATTCCGTTTCTAAATATCATGCTAGTCAAACGATTGGTTTAAAATTATCAGCAATAAGCCTTGGTTCCAGGCGGATGAAATACTTAGTAGGTTATATTCGTAATATAGAAAATGGTCAAAGATTACGTCAAATAACGTAAAAAATTCTTGTAATTCTGATTTTCTTCCGCTTTTCGTCAAAATTTCTTTTCACACTTTCATTCAACCAATTTAATCATTACAATCCAAATACTTAATTCAGTTTAGCTTCCTTCGAAGAAGATTTCCAGAGGTTAGATCTACAGCGGTCTAATTATAGTCTACGATTCCTCTCGTAAAAGTCTCCACTTCCAAGAGTTCTCAGATAATAGGTTTTGTTGACTCAGATAAAAGTGTGCTACTGTATCTCTTTTTGTCTCTAAGTAACAAATAGGAGACAAAAGATAAGGAAGTGAGTAACAAGACAGCAGTGATAATTGATGCGTTTTCAATGTTATCTTTTATTTCAAGTATTTTTCCGATAGAGGGATTATTATGGGAACATTTTGAAGTAGAATTAACGTTTTTCCATTATAATTTCTAATGTCTCCGGGACAACAGTCGTGACAAATAATCCGTTTTTATCACTTGCCTTTTCTTCACGCTTCATGAACTTCTTTCTTAAACTTTTCTTTTGTTGCTAAGGGAGAGATTTATAGCCGAAACTCCTCTTTTTCCTGTTTTCAATGTTCTTGTGACCTTTTCATATTGTGCTAAAAAAAAAAAAAAAAAAAAAAAAAAAAAAAAAAAAAAAAAAAAAAAAAAAAAAAAAAAAAGAACACCTGATATGGGAGCGTGGCTGCGACCTTGAGCCCAGTGAGCTGGGTTCCCTTTGTACCTAAATTCCAGGGAAACTGGAAAGTTCCAAGTATTAATACACCGTTGATGATGATGGAGAAGGAAAGGGGGGTGAATCGGAGGTCCTCAACAGACCCGTTTGCAATGACCATCATCGTCGGGTAGGCAATGATATGATGGTGATGGTGATATTGATACTGATAATGATGGTGATATGTATGGTGAATCTGGGATGAACATCCTGAAGCGAAATTATGCTTTTGAATAGGATTACTCTCTTCTTTCCAGAGAAACGTCGCCATTATGCAACAATGATCCTAGATAGAGATATAAAAACTATAATGCAATTAACAATACATCTTAACAATTTCCTGTCGCTGACCGAGATGAGGTCGAAGTGTTCATCTTAATGGCCCTTTTCGAGTATTGGTATATTTTGCGTGAAACATTTATGTCACATAATGGGGAAACCATTTTAGCAGACTTAAATTCAAGTTAACAACAACAACAACAATAATAATAATAATAATAATAATAATAATAATAATAATAATAATAATAATAATAATAATAATAATAATAATAATCATTTTATCAGGCTTAAATCTCGGGCTTTCCTCGAAATTAATATCTCGACTTTAGATTTCAAGTCCATTTCTCTTTATTGATATTTGGATGGCTTGAAGAGCTTTCCAAAAAGTGGAATGTTGTTGCGTCGAGACTGGAACGAAGTCAACCACCTACTGGGCCAGACACTTCATTCCCAATCATCCTGATCCTTACCGACTTCTTCGTTGTTTCCAAAGTCTTGTAACCTATCAAATCTAAGAAGAAAAAGTCACTTAAATGGTAGTGTGGTTTATTCAATAGTTTTCTTTCCGTCTCGAAATCAAGTCAGGATACTTTGGTTACCCTAGTGGAATAATTGGTAACGTTAGTATTATTGACATTATTGCCGTTAATCTCATTATAGTTGGCTATAGGCTAGAAATTCTACAAATTTTGGAGAAGAGTTGACAGTTTCCCCAGAAAAAGAATAAATTCTAACCACGTAATTCTAATATACCTAATGAATATCACACTCGAAGAAAAAGAAAAATATAATTGCACGGAGCGTCAAGCAACGACTAGGGCAAGTGCAAAACTGCCTACTCATCTTCACGAAAATGTCAGCTCAAAAAAAAAAGAAAAAAAAAGAAGAAAAAAAAAACCACAATAAAAGAAAATTTCTTACTTGCGTATGTAAAGAGAAAAACGTTTAATGGCGTTATGCAACGTAAATGAAAACCTCAGAAATAACTTTTGACATTCATGCATGACTTTTTTTTTTTTCCTCTTTTCGGCGCACGTGATTTTATTATCAGAAATTGGCTTGTCTATCTAAGAGTACTATTAGGAAAGCGCAGTGATAGATCAATATATTTTGGAGAACCGTTATTCACAATGCAAATTAGCATATTAAGGTCAGGGAAATCCCTTTTCTATATATGCGGACACGGACATAACATAAAAAAAAAAGAAAAGAAAAAAAAAAAAAAAAAAAAAAACATTCAGGGTAAAAAGTGTCCTTTCATGATCCCAAGAACATAGATGATTGAACAGGACTAGTCTCCTGGTTTAAACACTGAAGTAACGTATCAAATGTCCATAGAAGAAACAACAGCTGGAATTAGACCATTTGTACTCTACGCTTCGGTGATCATAACAGTTCTGCTTGTGTGACGTAATTCATAAGCAGAGGATTATCTTGCATAATTTGCAACTGACAATTTCCTGGCGTCTCACTCTGTGCTTCAATGTACGATGTGTCTTTGCCATATTATCGGAGGCAGATCCATTGCTTGCAATTTCAGTCATATTTTCTAATACTGCAAGGACGTTTGTTTTACGCCCCAATTACAGGAAAAGAAGATAATACGCTAAAATCAGAATAAAAACCAATGAATAAATAATAATAATAATAACAATAATAATAATAATAATAATAATAATAATAATAATAATTATTGTTATAATAATAATAATAATAATAATAATAATAATAATAATATAAAATTCAAGACTGACTTTCACCTTGAGACAATATCGATATACCATTGATATCGGAAAGGAAAAAGAATAAAAAAATGACAAAGAAGAAAAAATTCAAGAAAGGGCATGGTTTTTGGAGAAATAAATCGGTTCCTAATAATTAATGCCAATTAGAAGAGATTAAAGGTTACCAAGTATAATCTCGTGTTGTTGAATAAATATATAGTGATCAAATTGTGTCTAATCTGATTAAATCTAATAGCAATTGGTCGTTTCCAATATGAGATTTAAAGTTCAATGTTGTATGAATAGTTCTCAAAGGTTATTCCAATACTCTTCAATCTGTGGACATTGAGATATTGCTCACCGCCGACAACTAGGTTTCCATTAAAAAAAAAAAAAGAATCTATGTAAAAAGTTTTTGTGGCTGTTAAAAAAATATCATCACCATCATTAGTCATTGATATTCTACTGCAGGATAAAGGCCTCAGAAGAGACATGTCCTCCCATTCGCGTCTGTTAATGATCTTTCCATGCCAGTCTATAACTGCAAATTTTCTTACTCCGTCAATCCATCATCTTTTCCTTTCCCTGCTTCTTTTGCAATCGCTTGGGGAAAATTCTGTGATCCTTAATGTCCATTTATTATCTGTCATGCTCATTATATGAACTACACATGTCCATATCTTTTTCTTACATGTTAAAATACCATCTACTTAAGCTTGCTCTCGTATCCATGTTGCTCTTTTTCTGTCTCGAAGTGTTGTTTCCGTAATCATTCTTTTCAATGTCCTTTGAGTTATAACTAGGTTATGTTCTAAGGCTTTAGTGAGGCTCTATGTTTCTAATACATAAGTTAGTACAGATAGGATCATCTAATTAGATAATTTCATTTAAAGAGAAACTGTCATTTTAGCTTTCATTACCTCATTTTGTGTATCAAACGCTCTCCCTCCCATGCTTATCCTCCACTTAATTTCAGTCTCATAACCTGTGGAAACACCTACTGTTCGTCCTAAGCACGTATATTCAATAACAACTTTCATAGTTCCGGCCATGACTCATATTTGGAGTGTCTACATTCTCATTGAAATTTATCATGGTTTTACTCCAATTTATTCTCAGTCCAACCTTTCTGCTTTCTTTATTCCAATTTTCTACCAGTTTTTGCAATTCTTCCCATGATTCACTGAACATAACAATGTAATCTGCAAATCTATCATACACACAGATATGTATGTATATATATATATATATATATATATATATATATATATATATATATATATATATATACATACATATATATTTATATATATATATATATATATATATATATATATATATATATATATATATATATATATACTTATATAAATATACACATATATGCATATATATATATATATATATATATATATATATATATATATATATATATATGTATATAAAATAATTGACCATAATTATAATTTTCAGTTGATAGTTTATGATGATGATGAAAAAATAGGGTATAAACAAACCGCGTATAATCTTATCTTTTCTTCCATATAATTAATCTTCGTAATAACTCAACGAATGATAATTCGAGAAAAGGCAAATACTAATAGCTATTTGATGTATCAAATGTTGAAAAGTTTACGTCTGTATATCATTTCGAAGGGTTATGTACATCTGGATTTCTCTTTCCAAAGAGACCTTGAAATGAGGGTAGACTCAGGCGTAAATGTATTTTGGAATATCACTGCGTTCCCGGAAGAGACCGATCTAACCGTTTTGTAATGGCAACTTTTTTTTGTGGTTTCAAAGAATAAATTATTTGACGCCATTGTAAAAGAAAAAAAAAGTAACAGAATTTCGTTGCTGTTGCAGAGCGTTATATTCTTGTCCGCCGCTTTTGGCAACACCTAATCTCCTGAATATGGTCACCTAAAAATTTATTACTTTCCACAAGTTTGTTTAAAATGAAATGATGTTTTCAGATATTCATTCTAAGAGACAAATACAAAAACGGAAATAAAGTTACATAGATAAAGATCCGATGTTTCCTCATTTTCCCTCTTTTTTCCTCTATTTTATTCGCTAACTTAATAAGGAAGGTGAGGATAATGGTGGTTGAAGAAGTGGTGTACTGTAGACATTTATTATCAATAAAGGATTTACATCGGCTTATATTGCGCAGTTTTATTAAAGTGATTATTCATTAGCTCTGTGGATATCTATATCCATAAGAATAATTGTATTTTCTTATTAATATTCTGATGCAACAAATAATTAGAATTTAGAAAATTTTGTTTATTGCATGAGGCACCACTGGCCCTTCCGCCCACTCCGTTAATCCCCAGAGAGGGAAGGAGGTGTACCAACCGTGTTTCACACAATTGTACATAATTCCTTTTGTATATATTATGCTTGTATCTTCCCTCTTCCCTCGCACTAAAACGAACATGAAAATTCATGTCTGGTTTTTCCTCTGTAATATTGTGTCTTGTGAACTTGTTATGTCCTGTTGCCTTGAGGTTTTGTATATAAGGAGAGAGTTCTACAATAATATAACTCAGTCGTTTCCAACCTGCCTTTGAGTTCACAACCTTACTCGGCGCCGTCACATTGGTGACCCCGGAAGTCGACTCGCTCCCACTGCCTTCCACCCCCACCTCCCGCCCCTCCATCGACGGTACTATGACGGAGACGGACTCTACTACAGCAGTTGGCGCTGCGGCCGACCCATTGAAACTTTCACCGTTCACCACCGTAGAGGCGTTTTCTTGGTTTCAACGCGCAGAAGTCCACTTCCGTATCAGGGGCGTGACTCGCTCAACCACCAAAGCGGATTATGTTCTCGCAGCGATACCCGAGGACACCTTCCCAGAAATATCCGACTGGCTTTGTGAACAAGGAGACACCCCAATAGCGTATGACGCCCTCAAAACATATCTTCTGCAGCAGTGCTCGCCGTCGCCAGCCGCCCGTATAGCAAAGCTTTTTCAGCTCTCGCAACAACCGTTGGGGGACCAAAGGGCTTCGCTTGCCCTCAGAGAAATGACCAGTATCGCTCGCCTTCAACCTGCCGCAGACGGCTCTCCTCGTGAGGTGAACCTACTTCGTGCCCTTTGGATACGCCGTTTACCCGAACCTGTACGCGCTGCCATACCCGATGTCGATAGTTTACCCATAAAGGACTTGATGACCAAAGCCGACGCCCTTATGGACAGCCACTTCAAGACCTCCATCAACGCCTCCACCCCTGACGACGAGGATGCCTATTCAACGTCAACCGAAGCTGACATGAATGCCGTAGGACATACACGCCTACCCCGTGACGTGCCGAAGCGGCGACAAAGCCGCCCACCACCCACCAATCGCTCGCGCCCCAACGAACGACTTCTACAGCCACTTACTACCTCCCATCCGCCGCAGTTTTGCTACTACCACTTCAGATTCGGGGCAACCGCGAAGAAATGTGCCAAGGATTGTCAGTGGCCAAAAAATGTATAAGTAGGCCATCGCTTGTGGCGGTGGCCTCCCATGTTTCTAATCTTTTCTTTTTACAGGATGCAGGAACGGGCGTGCAATTTTTGGTAGACACAGGTGCTTGTCGTTCTCTTTTGCCAAGGAAACTCTTCAAGGCACGACGTAGTCTGTCTACATCTGCCGACATCCGCTTAGTAGCTGCCAACGGATCTGCGATACCCACCTACGGTTACGAGAACCTCACATTATCGTTCGGAAACGGTAAATTCAATTGGAAGTTTCTCGTTGCTGACGTCACAATGCCAATCCTCGGTGCGGATTTCCTCTCTCATTTCCACCTTCTGGTCGATGTCGCCCACCGACGATTGGTCAACGCAGACTCGTACTTGTCGACACCTCTTCAACCCGCCCCCTCTAACCGCGCTCTCCACATCAGCACACCCACGGATGCCTATGCCCACCTCCTCACGTCGTACCCGGAAGTTTTCCGTCCAGAACTTCGCCAAACGCCCACGGTTCCTGCCAAGCACAGTATTTATCACCATATCAAGACGACGGGACCCCCAGTCTTCGCAAAATTCAGATGTCTGGCACCGGAACGATTGACAGCTGCCAAACAGACGTTCGCCGAAATGGAGAAAATGGGCCTTTGCCAAAAGGCCTCCAGCCCATGGTCGTCGCCCTTACACATCGTTCTAAAGAAAGACGACTCCCTCCGTCCGTGCGGGGATTACAGGCGCCTGAACATGCAAACAGAACCGGATCGCTACCCCCTCCCAAACATTGCCGACGTGACCTCCTACCTGCACAAAGCGAAGGTTTTCTCTACGCTCGACCTCCTGAAGGGGTATTATCAGGTGCCTATGAACCCAGAAGACATCCCCAAGACCGCCATTACCACTCCGTTTGGTACATACATCTTCAATTACTCCTGTTTTGGCCTTCGTAATGCTGGGGCAACGTTTCAACGTCTCATGGATGGCATCTTAGGGAACCTCCCTTTCTGTGTATGTTATGTGGACGACATACTTGTGTTCTCCTCCTCAAAAGAGGAACACCTCCGTCACCTGCGCATCGTGCTCGACCGCCTGCAACAAAACGGCCTTGTAGTCCGGTACGACAAGTGTACCTTTGGCGCCAACGAAGTATCGTTCTTAGGGCACCGCATTACTCCTGAAGGTGTCCACCCCCTCCCTGAGAAGGTAGCAGCCGTTCAGAACTTCCCCGTGCCCTCGACCGTCAAAGCTCTGCAGGAATTCTTGGGCATGATCAACTATTATCACCGTTTTCTGCCAGCCATTGCCGCCAGACTTACAAACCCCCAGCGAAGCATCACATACCAACGGACTTGCACTCTGCAACGCACGTCTTCCTGCGCAACGACACCAGCAAGCCACCACTAACGCCCCCTTACACGGGCCCTTTCCTTGTGATCCGACGCAGTCCGAAAGCATTCCTCCTAAACATTCGGGGCAAAGAAGACTGGGTCTCCATTGATCGTCTAAAACCTGCTTATCTTCTACCAGATGACCCGCCTACAGTTCGCCTCTCTAGATCAGGGCGCCCTATTTAACATGTACAGTATGTCATTTTTAGGGGGGGAGCCATGTACCAACCGTGTGTCACACAATTGTACATAATTCCTTTTGTATATATTATGCTTGTATCTTCGCTCTTCCCTTGCACTAAAACGAACATGAAAATTCCTGTCTGGTTTTTCCTCTGTAATATTGTCTGTCTTGTGAACTTGTTATGTCCTGTTGCCTTGAGGTTTTGTATATAAGGAGAGAGTTCTACAATAATATAACTCAATCGTTTCCAACCTGCCTTTGAGTTCACAACCTTACTCGGCGCCGTCACAGAGGGATGGGTTGGTCATTATAGGAGAGAGAGAGAGAGAGAGAGAGAGAGAGAGAGAGAGAGAGAGAGAGAGTAGAGTACTCACAATTGGTATTTGTGGGCATATTAAAAGTAAACATAAGTTTAATATAAAGCTCCTAATGATAATTGATTATTGATTATTAGAGTTAAATATACTTAACTTACAATCGTCTCCAGTAACGCTTTTAATAGAAATCTAAAACAATAGTAATTGAAAAAGCGCATTGAACGATACCATAGTTCTTTTATAGAGAAACTCTCTCTCTCTCTCTCCCCCAAATACTAAGGAGTTTGACATAATAATAGAAAAAATAGATGATATATGTAGAAACCATAAAGACTGGAAAATACTCCTATCCGGAGATTTTAACTTTCCTTTCGTGGATTGGAAAAAACGGATAGAAGAAAGTGGTTGTATGTACACATATAAAAAAGAGAGCAATAGTAGCGCAGAAGATAAGAGGCAATTTGGAAAGCTTCAAGATATGCTATTAGAACACAATATCCAACAAATAAACCACAGTCCAACAAGAAAGGAAAATGTCCTAGATCTAGTATTTGTGAATG
>NC_090731.1:135586365-135588865 GCF_036898095.1 Palaemon carinicauda
ATCTCAGGCCCGCCGCAGGTTAAATCTGGACCAGGAAAACAGGTTCACTATCGCACCAGTAATGTTTACGGCTCTGTTCTTCTCGCACCGGTGTGCTATATTCATTTTCTTTTCTTTTGATTGCCATCACAAAACTGGACTATTCCGGTTATCTTTGTATCAACAGCTAGCAGAACTTATGATATTTGTACATTTTTTACTTGATAGATATATCAACTACTTTAATATTAGTCTCACCAGCGTGCAATGAGACAGTAGAGATGGTAGTGAAATATCTAGACGTTCGAAATTTGGTCTTTTAATTCAACTGTATTAGTGAATATCACACCAGAAGAAGAAGAAGACGAAGAGGAAGAAGGTGAATATAAGTGCAAAGTAAATAGAAAAACGATGTAATCAATTTAAAAAATGTCGACTCGTTTTCAAGATGTGTTCATTCTTCTAGCAGACAAATTTCTTCAGTAGTGAAATTGGAAATCTAAGAGGGGAAAATCAAAATAAACCATTGACAATAATCTGATTCGTATGTTATTATTACCATTAATGTTTTGTTCTAAGGTGTAATAAGGTCGCTTGTTACCTGTCCAGGTAAATTAATTCCTCTCCACAGGAATTAAGAATTTTGTTTCCCAAAGTACCTAAGTATTTCATATCTGATCGAATTACTGTCTGTACGACTAAGTAGGAGAAATTAAAATATCTTCATTTGGGTAATTAGCAACGAAATTTTAGAAATTTAAATACAAAAATATGATCACAAAATCACTTTTCACACATGAATGTAGATGGTAAATGCTGTATGATATATATATATATATATATATATATATATATATATATATATATATATATATATATATATATATATATATAAATATATATATATATATATATATATATATATATATATATATATATATATATATATATGTATATATATATATATATATATATATATATATATATATATATATATATATATATATATATATATATATAAATCTGGGATAAAAGCTTAAATTGATCTATGAACCGTATTTTCTATGTAAATGACTCAGCCTAAAGTGTTTTCGCATGAAATCAAATAAGAATTAAATACAAAACAAATCAACAATCCAACCCACTTAACACGTCGGTGAACATAAGAGTTTTGCTTCTAAAACGTAATAAAGAAGCACCAGAATGTCTTGCATATTTTGCATCTATCAATTTTTCCCAAAAAATTTGTCTTGCAATGTTCACAGGTGGAATACAAGGGTCGCTCGGGAAGGGTCATTAGTCCCTGCAACTTCTGCAAGCTGCCTTTCTCTGCGCTTGGCTGCACAAGGCTTCTGTCATGTGATCTGGTGTGGATTCTTTGGGTTGCAGTTCTTTGTGTTATCTTGTACTGTTAGGAGGGAGTATGTCTTTCGTAATATCATTCTTATGATAACTATATGCATTATGATGTCAGTAGCATCAATTACACCATGAAGTGATAAGGAAATACCACAGACGCAATAATAATAATAATAATAATAATAATAATAATAATAATAATAATAATAATAATAATAATAATAATATAAAGAAGCAGATATTGAGGTCTACCTAAATACAATATCGATATCTAGCAGCAAGAAATAGGCAAATCCCATTTTGGGTAAAAAGACAAATTCGGTCTTATCGATTAATTTCTAATGGCTATTTCCATTTAAACGACATCAATTCTTTCCATAAGAAATCTCGTTTCTGAACCAAATGTAAGTTGTTTATCGAGGATCAGTTATCTGTCTGTACTAGTAAGTACTGCCTGTTAACAGAAACTACCTTATTTCAGAACCGGCTGTCTGTCAGACTTTTTTTCCGATTGTGAGTTTGTTACGCAAATGCACAGGAAATGAGAAAAATCGGTTTTCAATCTGTTTAAAGAAAAATCATGACCGAATGCAGGAATTACTTAGAAAGGTGTATTTCAATTAATACTAATCTTCTTACTGCATAAATTCATCACAGACAAAAACCTAGACTTCTCAAAAAAAAAAAAAAAAAAAAAAAAAATAAAAAAAAATAAATAAATAGATAAATAAATAGTAGTGATTCCAAAGGAAGATTCAAGTCACGATTAATATTTGTTATTATAGTAATAATCAAGATATTATCATTAATTGTAATAATGACCGGAAGAGAATTACTACTTCACTTTGACTTGGTGATTTGTTAATTTCATTTTTCTCTTAGCTTTTTGACTTCATGAATGAACACTGCTATGAAAGAATTATGGCCTGGACCAGACTACATTTCAAAAGAAAAGACAAACATAATTCATCATTACTTTCTAACTTCATTCCATATTTATGATTCATTTAGTTTCATCAACTTATCTTTAAGACTTCGGTCTTTCTATTATTGTTATATCTACAATACACATCAGCGATCTTGAATTTACTCCGGAGCTTCCTAATAGTATTAATTGGATAGATTATCGGTTCTAAGAGTTATATGAAATCCTTAAGTGGAC
>NC_090731.1:135593865-135601365 GCF_036898095.1 Palaemon carinicauda
AATCACATATAAAAATCGTGCTATATATTAGTTTAGTAAGATCGGTGTTACTTTATGGACATGAGTTGTGGTATGACAATGAAATTATATCCAACAGCTTCGATAGATTTGAGAAGAATATTGGGAGTGAAATGGCAGGACAGATTTAGAAATGAAACTATAGAGGTGATTAGTCTAGTGCCATATGTGGATAAAATCATGGTAAAGGGTAGATGGAGAGGTTTTGGTCATGCTCTTTGCACTTCCCAAGATAGATTACTTCACCAAACTTTTAGCTGGACTCCACAAGTCACTAAAAGAGTAAAAAAACCCAGGCATACATGGCTAAGGACTATGAAGCATGAAGTAGGGGATGATGAGTGGAGAAGTATAGATTTAAAAGCTCAAGATTGAGACAACTGGCAAAATCTAACCGAGGCCCTTTGCGTCAATAGGCGTTAGAGGAGATGATGATGATAAATTGAATCAGGAAGCAGTATTATTATCTGGAATAAAGTCAAATTATTGGCCAATGAACTTGTCAGTTAGTGCTATATAAAGCGTTTAGAGAGCCGATTTGCATCATGAAAATTATTTTTGATAAAAATCTTTGTGATGAAAATCACCTAAAGATAAACCAATTCTATATGGAGTAAGAATTCATAGAGATATGCCAGCTTTTCTGTCGGGTATGCCAGTGAAGTGTGTCCAGACCACATTAACTTCTACGGCCAGCTCGACCTCCTGAAGTGAAGGAAGGATATGTCGACGTCAGTGTTTAATTTACTCATCTAAATCATTTCCAGGATTTGCATGGAAAGTCTCTGTTGGCTTGCTGGAAGATTTACTGTTATTTTTCAGCTATTTATCTAAGATTCTAACCAAAAAGATTAATACTACATACATACATACATATACCAAGGCACTTCCCCTAATTTTTGGGGGTAGCCGACATCAACAAAGAAACAAAAACAAAAAGGGGACCTCTACTCTCTACGTTCCTCCCAACCTAACAAGGGACTCAACCGAGTTCAGCTGGTACTGCTGGGGTGTCACAGCCCACCCTCCCATATTATTCACCACAGATGAAGCTTCATAATGCTGAATCCCCTACTGCTGCTACCTCCGCGGTCATCTAAGGCATCGGAGGCAGCAGCAGGGCCTACCGGAACTGCGTCACAATCGCTCGCCATTCATTCCTATTCCTAGCACGCTCTCTTGCCTCGCTCACATCTATCCTCCTATCACCCAGAGCTTCCTTCACTCCATCCATCCACCCAAACCTTGGTCTTCCTCTAGTACTTCTCCCATCAACTCTTGCATTCATCACATTCTTTAGCAGACAGCCATTTTCCATTCTCTCAACATGGCCAAACCACCTCAACACATTCATATCCACTCTAGCTGCTAACTCATTTCTTACACCCGTTCTCACCCTCACCACTTCGTTTCTAACCCTATCTATTCGAGATACACCAGCCATACTCCTTAGACACTTCATCTCAAACACATTCAATTTCTGTCTCTCCGTCACTTTCATTCCCCACAACTCCGATCCATACATCACAGTTGGTACAATCACTTTCTCATATAGAACTCTCTTTACATTCATGCCCAACCCTCTATTTTTTACTACTCCCTTAACTGCCCCCAACACTTTGTAACCTTCATTCACTCTCTGGCGTACATCTGCTTCCACTCCACCATTTGCTGCAACAACAGACCCCAAGTACTTAAACTGATCCACCTCCTCAAGTAACTCTCCATTCAACATGACATTCAACCTTGCACCACCTTCCCTTCTCGTACATCTCATAACCTTACTCTTACCCACATTAACTCTCAACTTCCTTCTCTCACACAATCTTCCAAATTCTGTCACTAATCGTCCAAGCTTCTCTTCTGTGTCTGCAACCAGTACAGTATCATCCGCAAACAAAAACTGATTTACCTCCCATTCATGGTCATTCTCGTTTACCAGTATTAATCCTCGTCCAAGCACTCGAGCATTCACCTCTCTCACCACTCCATCAACATACAAGTTAAACAACCACGGCGACATCACACATCCCTGTCTCGCCCCACTCTCACCGGAAACCAATCACTCACTTCATTTCCTATCCTAACACATGCTTTACTATCTTTGTAGAAACTTTTCACTGCTTGCAACAATCTTCCACCAACTCCATATAACCTCATCACATTCCACATTGCTTCCCTATCAACTCTATCATACGCTTTCTCCAGATCCATAAACGCAACATACACCTCCTTACCTTTTGCTAAATATTTCTCGCATATCTGCCTAACTGTAAAAATCTGATTCATACAACCCCTACCTCTTCTAAAACCACCCTGTATTTCTAAGATTGCATTCTCTGTTTTATCCTTAATCCTATTAATCATTACTCTACCATACACTTTTCCAACTACGCTTAACAAACTAATACCTCTTGAATTACAACACTCATGCACATCTCCCTTACCCTTATATAGTGGTACAATACATGCACAAACCCAATCTACTGGTACCATTGACAACACAAAATACATATTAAACAATCTCTCTAACCATTCAAGTACAGTCATACCCCCCTCCTTCAACATCTCAGCTCTCACACCATCCATACCAGATGCGATGCTTTTCCTACCCTCATTTCATCTAGTGCTCTCCTCACTTCATCTATTGTAATCTCTCTCTCATTCTCATCTCCCATCACTGGCACCTCAACACCTGCAACAGCAATTATATCTGCCTCCCTATTATCTTCAACATTCAGTAAACTTTCAAAATATTCCGCCCATCTTTTCCTTGCCTCCTCTCCTTTTAACAACCTTCCATTTCCATCTTTCACTGTCTCTTCAATTCTTGAGCCAGCCTTCCTTACTCTCTTCACTTCTTTCCAAAACTTCTTCTTATTCTCTTCATATGAATGACCCAATCCCTGACTCCACCTCAGGTCAGCTGCCCTCTTTGCCTCACGTACCTTGCGCTTTACTTCCACATTTTTCTCTTTATATTTTTCATACTTTTCTACACTATTACTCTGCAGCCATTCTTCAAAGGCCCTCTTTTTCTATTCCACTTTTACCTTCACTCCTTCATTCCACCATTCACTGCCCTTCCTCATGCTGCCTCCAACAACCTTCTTGCCACACATATCACTTGCAATCCCAACAAAATTTTCTTTTACTAACTTCCACTCCTCCTCTAAATTGCCAGTTTCTCTTACTTTCACTTCGTCATATAACATTTTCAACCTTTCCTGATATTTACTTTTTACCCCCGGTTTTATTAGCTCTTCAACCCTCACTACCTCTCTTTTACATCCACCTACTCTATTCCCCTACTCTTTTGCTACAACTAATTTTCCTTCCACCAAAAAATGATCACTAATTTATAAAACATTTTACAGAACAGTAATGTATATTTTTGAAAAAAAGTAAAATTCTATTATTTTTGCGAACATCTTTGAAGAAAAAAAAGACTGCTTTAATTTTCTCACCTATAATAAAATTCTAGCAAAGTTTGCGCACAAGACAGTGTGAGTTATTTGTTTGCTTATCATTTTGATAAATTCCGCTCATTTTATTTCATTTTTTTAGGATTTTACCCTTTCTTCCAAAATTGTATTCATTAGACTGTTGGTCTTTTCTGATAGTTTTCCTTAATCTTGATAAGACAGATTTCCACCGATCTCTTGTACTGATTACGATAAGCATTTTGTTGAATTACTGTTCATTTCTTCTTTACTTGCTTCCCTTTGATCATATAGCTTGGAGTACCTATTTTGTATCGCTAAACTAAACTCTTCAGATTTCTCTCTTATTACACAAGAGTTACTTTTTTAGTTCGTTTTTCTCTTTCTTTCCTTAAATTTAGACAAATTTTGACTCTAACCATTCTATGGTCACTCGACTTCAACTTCTTTATAACTGTTGCATCTTTAACTAGATTTACTTGTTCAGTGAGAATAAAATCTATTTCACCTTTCGCTTTGAGTTTCTCCATGTCAATTTCTTATGTATCTGTATATATATATATATATATATATATATATATATATATATATATATATATATATATATATATATATATATACATACACACACACACACACACACATATATATATATATATATATATATATATATATATATATATATATATATATATATATATATATGTATATTTATAGTAAACATTATTTCAATTACTTCAAAGTTGTAAAAGCATAATACATGAATTAACTGATGAAGCAAAGACACTCAACGTGTATGGTATCCTTGGACTGAAATCCTTCTACTATTTTGCCAGAAGATCTATTTTTGATCTGATGTAGCTATACGGTGTCGCAGTCTTGCTGAGTTCAAAGAGAGAGTGAGGTTATTAGTCATTTTGAGAGAGAGAGAGAGAGAGAGAGAGAGAGAGAGAGAGAGAGAGAGAGAGAGAGAGAGAGAAGAATAAAGGCAATCATATGCAAACATTATTAAAAGAATAATTAGCAAATGATCAACGAAATAGTCATGATATTGTAATAATCATGGAAGGTCACCGAATATAGTTTCCAGAACAACGTGTTTTGGATATAGAATTTAAGAATATAAAGTGTCAATATGAATTTTCTACTAATAGTTGTAAATTCACATGTTACATATCATTTCAAAAGGGTTTATGTAACTCATTTTTACCTGCTGACAAAATTGTATTGACAGGAAACAATTTAATTGACGTTAATGATAAGTTAAAGGGACATTTATCATCAATATAACTCTTCAAGCTTTTATTGATGTTCACTAATGCATATATCAATCTGTTTCATCTTTTTTTTTTTCATTCAGTTATTTTTTATTTATTCTTTCACATATTTTCTTCATATATAAAACAATTTTTTTCAAAGCATCGTAATACAGATAAATATTTTTTTCTATTTGAATGTGGTCTCATTCTATGGTAATAATAATAATAATAATAATAATAATAATAATAATAATAATAATAATAATAATAATAATAATAATAATAATAATAATAATAATAATAATAATGATGATGAAAATTATGGCAACGAAAATGTTGACAATATTCTGAAATTTTCCAGCCAAACTTCTTAAATAGAAATCCTTAATGCTTCCGCTTTGGCTCATTTCTTTATCAATTTTTTCCTTATATATAAAATCATCTCTACTCATTAAGTCAGCCAATGAACCTGTCTGAAATCTGAACCTCTTTATAAAATGAACCTTCTTGACTTCATTTCCTCGATTTATAATTCAGTCTTAAATGTAAGCGTCTTTGCGTTGATCGTGGTGGGCGAGTTTTGATCGCAATATTAATCATATCTGACATTTTACAAAGTTGTTCTTAGGCATCCACAATTAGAGTTAACTTTGTGATATCATGATAATAGGTCACCTAGTAGTAACCTCGTATTAGTAACTTAATTGTAGAGTAGCCTGAAATGCCAATACTACTGTAACTGCAATGTAGAATCCCGTTCGGTTACTTTTGTTACACTTTCCTTTTTCTTTGTAATATGCCAAGATTATCTTTGAATCATTTCATCACTGTTCTAGATAGTCAAGAAATCCAGAATATTCCAGGAGGAAGGAACAAAAGTTCCAGGGTACCACTGACGTCACTGCAATGCAAGCAAACCACATCTCCCTTGCAATGTGGGAGGAAAAAAATTCATTCATGAAAAAATATATTCATCCTTGCAAGAATTCAGTTTTGATACATATATTTACGTTATGAAAAAAATGTGTATGCTATCATAATCTCAGGTGGTATTTTCATAAGCACTTATTCAAACATGATTTTAGATTTAGTTGTGGAATAAAAAAAGAAAAAAAAAGTGTCAAAATCATGGATTTCTGGTTCATTTTGGTTTTCCTGTCAGCATTACATCATACAGTAGAGGTTTCTAATGATTCGATAAGAGATCAAGTTTTACTCAAAAATGCTAATCGATGCTCTCGAAGGTTAAATATTTGCATATTCTTCCATTATAAGAACTGTAAATCTCCTGTCTATGGCAGTCTCATAATAGATTTTCTTCACCATTTAAATCTGTTAAAGAAACATACCTTGTGTTCATAGATGTGAAAATTCGAATAAAATCTTACTTTTGTATTTGCATATCATTTATTTATCAATATAAAATCTAGTGAGACTACTAAAAATTCCATCGAATAAATATTTTCATTATATATTTTGAGAAACCAATTTCATTCCTTTTAAATCTTGCAGGGACGACTAAATCAGAGATTAATAAAGAATGTTGATAAAGGGTAATCACTGAATCTCCGTTGAAATGCTTCCAGAAAATCATTGATTTGCCTTAATGCTCTCAAGTGGATGAAATTCATTTTTCGAATTTCTTTGTAAGATTTACCATGAATACTCTATTCATATTGTTATGTGCGGCCAATAAAAGTGATATACATATTTGATAATACTCTCATTTATTTACTTTCAGGAAGAAAACTCGAAATCCTTCATCTCTTTTCTCTTAACCATAAAATCTGCCTCCTCCAAAATGACCTCCAAAGCCCCTGTGTCCTCCGAAACCTCCGAATCCACCAAAGCTACCTCCATGATGGCCACCAAATCCAGAGAATCCACGGTGGATTCCTCCAAAGTGACCAGGATCTGCTTCAGGTTCAGGGTTGGCAAGAGCCTCAGGGTTGGCTTCAGGTTCAGCTACAGGGCTCCTTTTTCCACGGTACCCTCCATACCCACCACCGAATCCATGTCCAAATCCACGTCCACCGAAATGGTCACCGAATCCACCGAAATGGCCACCAAAACCACGGTGGAGTCCACCTCCAAAGTGACCAGGATCTGCTTCAGGTTCTGGGTTGGCAAGAGCCTCAGGGTTGGCTTCAGGTTCAGCTACAGGGCTCCTTTTTCCACGGTATCCTCCATACCCACCACCGAATCCATGTCCAAATCCACGTCCACCGAAATGGCCACCAAATCCACCGAAATGGCCACCAAAACCGCGGTGGAGTCCACCTCCAAAGTGACCTGGTTCCGGATCAGCTACAGGATCAGCTGCAACCATCCCAAGAAGGACCACAGCAAAAGTGGCAAGAATCATCTGAAAAAAAATAATGAGAAATGACATTATAATTAAAAGTAAAAAGGCAAATGTAATAAATATGAAATAAAGTATGATAATATAAATGGTCCATATTTTCAGTCTCTAACAATGAGGCATTTATATAAAAAGAAAACACCATTTAAATAAGCATCTTAATTATTTTTGAGCAATCTGATACTTATTTTTGGATTCATTTTGAATAAAAAATAAACTCCTAGAAGAAGATTACAGAATACACAATGTACAAAATCAAAGATCCAATAAGAATATGTATTACTAATTCATATTTTCATAAATTCTGCGATCCAGATAAAACTTGAAATGGTGCTCAAAATGTGACTACAGTAAATATATTTAACAACTTCCACATTATACAATATACTTTACAAATATTCAAACAATAAATAAATGG
>NC_090731.1:135603865-135626365 GCF_036898095.1 Palaemon carinicauda
ACAGTGGTGCACGAACTGCTACTAAATGATCTACGGTCCATCGGCTTTGAAGATCAAGCCTTCGAATACCTAAAAGACTGCTTAGTTGGTAGAAATTACTGTGTACAAATTGGAAACTCTTATTCATCATATGAACCCATAAACAGAGGGGTACCCCAGGGGAGTGTACTTGGCCTAATCTTATTCTGCATCTATACTATTGGTCTATCGAAAATGCTACAAAGGCATGGCGTGAAGTTTAAACTATTTGCAGATGATACACAATTTTACTTCTCCATAAATGATATACATGACACTACTGAAACTCTAAACCGAATCCTTGATAGTGTTAGAGAATGGATGACATTTAAACAACTAAAATTAAATGAGAACAAAACTGAATTCATGGTGGTGGGCAAGAGAAATAGCCTGAGAAACTTAGGTGATATTCAAATGAACATAAATAATAACTCGGTGCCGATATCTAGTAAAGTTCGAGATCTAGGTATATTTCTTGACTGTAACCTGTCTCTAAATGCCCGAATAGATAATGTAATAAAAACTGCTGGTTATTATCTAAGAAATATTGCGTTTATAAAAAAGTACCTGGACGAGAATTCTGTAAAGAAACTTGTGATAAACTGTGTTATTACAAGGATTGACTACTGCAACTCTATCTACTACAATTTACCAAAAGTGCAACTTAAGAAATTACAAAACATAATAAACTTAGGAGCAAGGCTGATAAAAGGTGTCCCACCTAGAGAAAGGATCACCCCTATAATAATCAATTTACACTAGCTGCCGATTAAAGCGAGAATTAAATCTAAAATATGTACACTAACCCACCAAGTTATTAGAACCGGGCGTCTAAAATTTAAGAGAACTGCTACATATTGCGCAGCCAACAAATCGCTTCGACACGAGAATAGTTACAGATGGTTTCAAACTGTTGGATATATGTCTACTTTAGGCTCCAGACCCTTTAGACATGCGACCCCGAGACTGTATAATAACGTCCCACGAAACATTCGAATGATTGAAGACATTAAGGCTTTCAAGAGGAAACTGATGACTTTCTTATTTCATGAGTCCTTTGACAGTGACGATTTAACAGTAAATAAACAATACGCGAAATGAAACGTTAAATACTCTGAACGAACAAGGTAAAACGATAGTGGAGGTCCTGTAGAGAGTGGGGTTCCCCTGCTGTATGGGACTGGAAAAGCAGCCATCAAAGTAAAATAAGTACATATATATATATATATATATATATATATATATATATATATATATATATATATATATATATATATATATATATATATATATATATATATATATGTATATATATACATATGATATATAGATAATAGATAGATAGATAGATAGATAGAAGTAAATAAGTGAAACAGAAACCTGAAGTTAAATTTTCCCCATAAATCTTTCCCTGAACAGATCATTTCTATGACAGCCAACTTTCTTTTTGAAATAGAATATGACTCAGCCTCGCAATCGCGACCAATAGATGAGGGAGTGTGAACAGTAAGTGACTGCAATGTTCACGATTGGTCATTTAGGGAGAAGAGCTAATGTAGCTCAAGGAAAGCTGCGGTGTCCTTTGGCCTGAAATAGCAGACGGTTGTTACAGCCTTAGTGAGTTTAGAGTATTGGTCAGTTACGGTTTAATGTGTGTGTGTGTGTTCATGTCTATGTTTATGTTTCTGTTGAGAGAGAGAGAGAGAGAGAGAGAGAGAGAGAGAGAGAGAGAGAGAGAGAGAGAGAGAGAGAGAGTCTGGAAATAAGGAAAGAAGGTACCCAGATATATAAGGATTGGGAGTAAGGCAGAACAGGAATGAAAACACAGGCAATAAATGCAAAAGCTAATTCAAGAAGAGGTAGGAAATTATCAATAAAATTGTAACCAATATTACTATAACATCTTGTAAGTTTAATTAAGACATTTTCCAGAACAAGGTGTTTTTTGGGCATAATATCTAAGGATTTAAGGATTGACAAAATATACCTCGGCAATGAGTGGTTAGAGTATGAGAATCAAGAAAAGTCTTTCAGAAATGCCAATGTTATGGATTAAAAGTTGCATAAGAAACAATTGCTTAATGATGTATTAATTTTAGTATAGGCTTTGCCGGGGTCCTTTTGAGTTTCATGTAATTAGCGGTCATTCGCATTACATATTACCTTAAAATGGTGCATGTAACATATTTCTATCAGTTTACAGAATTGTATTAGCGGTGAACAACATAACTGATATTAATAATACTTTAAAGCTACGTGTATCGTTAGCGAAGCTCTTCTGGTTTCTTTTGATGTTTATGAATGCATAAATTCATCTGTTTTTTTGGTTCATCTTTGTTTGTTATTTAGCTTTTTGTTTTATCTATAATTTTTTTTAAAGTCTTTACGGTGGATCGTGGTGGACGGGTTAAGCTTCCAATATTAATAATTTTTGGCAACTTTAGATAGTTCCTCCTAGGCATCCACAATTAGTGGTAACTTCAAGACAGTAGGGTTCCATAAATAAGATTATGTCAATCAGTATCCCTGATTTAATAATAGTGTGGTTTGCTTGATGATACTGACAAAATTCTAGAAAAATACTTCATTTTTTTTCTTTCTTTATTTTTTGTAATTTTGGAAATTAAGCTCTGAATAACTTTAGCACTGTTTTAAATGGTCAAGAAATCGTGAATATACCAAAACAAGGAAACAAAAGTGTCAAAATCAAAGTATTGCAGCCACATGCTTCTGTGATCTACTTTGAGAAATTCAATTTGGAGCAGTTTCACTCTGGCGACAGTCATCTGTTGCCAAGTTTACTCTGAGCTCTATTATGATTTACACAGGTACCAGGGACAGAGGAGAGTCAGAGGGTGCAGCAACAATGGCGGTTGACCCCCTTGCAGCCTGCATCGTCTCGTCTAACACCCATAGACAGAGGAGACCCGGTCAGGCCCCCACCCTACGATGAAAACCTTAAAAAAGGCCATCACAGCTGATGTAAGAGTCAGTTAGTCACCTCATCAAGGAGGCCAGTAAAGGCCTTGTCCTGCCTATCGTACTAATATGTGATTTCCTTTTTCAAATTCACTTTAAGATCTCCCTTTATGTACCCTCCATTGTTGCCGGTACCTTAGTTGCCATGATTAACCTTGTAAAAGTATATGTCAGTGTAACACGTTTGAACACTTCACAATAACTAGATTTGTGTTATTATACCTAAATAAAATTTTATGAAACTCAAATTACCACTTATCATTTATGTCAATCCTTTAATGGAACTCAAAGTGACTTATCAACCCGTGCTTCTTTTTGTGAAATACTTTTATTGAAATATAATGTTGATACAGAATAACATCTGCCAATAATCCCCGCTTCCCATTATTTTGAATAATATCCAAACTGCAGACGTCCAAAGTTCCAAGGTACCACTGAGGTAACTGCACTGGAATCGAACACCATTTTTTTTAATATGAGGAAAAAAAAAAACTGTCATGAAAGAAATATATGTTCATGTATGCAAGAATTCAGTTATGATGTATCAATCATGGTTTGAATAATATTCATGCAGAAGTAACAGTTGTCATTGTTTTTTTTTTTTTCTGAAAAAAAGGAGCAAAATTTTGATTTCTCCTTCATTCTATGCTAAAGAAACATATGAATGAATAAGAGAATTTAAATAAAATCCTCCTTTTATATCTATATATAATTTATCTATTCATATTAGATCTAGTAAGACTTAAAAGAAATTTCATAAAATATGCATTATATTTTCATTGTATATATATATATATATATATATATATATATATATATATATATATATATATATATATATATATATAAATGCTCTCTCTCTCTCTCTCTCTCTCTCTCTCTCTCTCTCTCTCTCTCTATATATATATATATATATATATATAGATAGATAGATAGATAGATAGATAGATAGATAGATAGATAGATAAATAGATACAGATATATATCTGTATGTATATATATATATATATATATATATATATATATATATATATATATATATATATATATATATATATATATCTATATATACATATATATGTATACGTATATATGAAAGTAAAAAGATAACATTAATAAGAGCACTATTCCATGCCTAATCATATTATCTTTTAAATGCTCTTAAAATAGAAATTGTAACTTTCCAGTTAGAATAAAACCAGACTACTCCTAGAAAAAGTTTAATCAGGGTTCAGAACCCTGATATATTTGACAATGTTACGCACTGTCTATCGAGCGTAAAGCAATATGTGTGAAATAGTTTTTCTTTTTATTTATATAATATTTCTATTCATCCATTAACTTTTTTCATAAAAAAATAAATATGTGTAAATAAAGACAAACCAATTTGGTATAAGAAATTACAGTAATAATATGAAACAAAATATTGCTTTAGTGTAGAAAGTTTTCCTTCACGTAAATGGTTTAAAGAAACACCAATGGCTCTGGACCTCAGCCTCAAGTTCTCCTTACTTGATCGCTTAGAAAATAAAGTCGAATTAGAGTAAAAGAAAACAACAGATGGAATTTCACAATTTATACTTTGCGCGTTGATGAACAGAAAAATTCTCCTTTTGTGGTGCAATTCAGATGAAAATTTTCCTGCAAGATTTGCAACAGACGTTTTTATTTCAACGACGCTAATTCTTCTTACTATCTTTGGTACAAAGGTCGATTTGTTAAAGTCTTCGATGCTGACACAACGTCTTGATCTTGGCTTCGCTTCACAACACTTCTTTGCCTGTGAGGTGGAGTTGGATTCATATGTCAGAAATAGATTCTTTATTTTGTTGTATTTTGTTGTATTCGTGAATAAAATGCTCAAAAATCGAGAAATTAGCTTTGATATATATGAGATTATCTGGGAAAATTCTTAGATTTGCAGAAGGAAATTAAACGTCTCCTCAAATAAATCTTAAATTTGTTAGAAAGAAGAACTAAGGCTCAAGATTTGTAAAAAAGGAAAAAAAAAAATAAATAAAAATAATGATGAATAAATAATTTTTCGCCAACTACAAAGAATAAAGAAGAATTTCAAGCAAACTTCCCAATTCTCAAATCTTTTACTAACTTTTCATAAAAGAACTTTTTTCCTTATCTTTATCTTTAAAAAGTCCCCGATAATGTATGAAATGCCTAAAAATGTCATAAACTAAAGTTTTTTTCCTATAGGGTTCATGAAAGATTTAAATAATAATTGTTAGTTCTAAAACAAATTGGTAAAAGGGCGTTGCAAAACATGTATGTGTGTTTTGTAGTTTTGTACCATAAATAAGTCAAGGAAATTCTATTACGAAAGAGACCTTGTGAGAACGATAGCTTGAGACCAATATATTTTTAGAACATCACTGGGTTCCCAGAAGTGACCGTTCTAACTGTAGCATAATGTTACCCTTTTTTTAATAGAAAATTATGTCCCTGGACAGTTATCGCTGTTTAGCCAGCCTTTGAAGGTTTTAAGGTCTTGCGGGTCGAACTCAACTCAAAGTAATTGAAAAAAAAATTAAATTTCTTGTGGTATCCCGACCTATTTTCTGTTTCTATGAAAAAATACTACTAATAATTCGCCAAACTACTGACCTTGTAAATAAAACAATTCAACAAAATAACTTTTCACGATAATAGATTTTATAAATAACCTAAAAAATACATACATATCTCATGAAAAAAATTAGCAAGAATTTCGTATTTTGAACAAATTAGAAAAAAAATACAGGAAAAAAAATGTTGCAGCCAACCTTTAGGATCCTAGATGAATCGCTTTGGTAAGAGGTTAGGGACGAAGACAACTGTGACAATGCCCTAGTGGCAGGACAATGACCTAGTGGCAGGACAATAACGTAGAGGCTGACCATGTATAAATATGATCAGTGGCCAAACCCCCTCTCCACCAAAACTAGGACCAGACCAGGGAGGGCAAGGCAATGGATGCTGATGACTCAGCAGGTACACCTTTACTCACCCCAATACCCATATGACTTTCTTACAAAGTTGCTGAGGCTGCAAAGACTACAAGAAACTATCAGGTTTGATCGGGTCTTGAACCTGAGTCCAGCAGGATGCTACACAGGGACCATAAATGAGATGAAAACTATAAATATTCTTTTTATAAAATTTTTTTGACAAATTTCAAAAAATATGTTCTGGACATTAAATAAAACAGTTGTGGACGATGGAGAATGATTGAACTGTATTGGTAATAAGAAATCCGCAAACCTAGAGTATGCGGATGATGCTGTCTTTGTTAAAAGATAAATAGGAGAAAGACAGAAATAATGAGAACGGAATATGCAATAGAAGATAAAATATCATTGGTAGGAGAAAAGATTTATGAGGTGGAATCATTTATAATCTTGGAACATCAGAATAGTTGTTTAATGAAAGACTGAAAAAAGCCAATCATACAATGGCTAGGTTTAGTAAAATTTGGAAATCAACTCGCCGGAAATCACATATAAAAATCGTGCTATATATTAGTTTAGTAAGATCGGTGTTACTTTATGGACATGAGTTGTGGTATGACAATGAAATTATATCCAACAGCTTTGATAGATTTGAGAAGAATATTGGGAGTAAAATGGCGGGACAGGATTAGAAAGGAAACTATAGATGTGATTACTCGAGTGCCATATGTGGACAAAATCATGGTAAAGGGCATATGGAGATGTTTTGGTCATGCTCGTCGCACTTCCCTAGATAGATTAGTTCAACAAACTTTTAGCTGGACTCCACAAGTCACTAAAAGAGTTAGAAAGCCCAGGCCTACATGGCTAAGGACTATGAAGCATGAAGTAGGGGATGATGAGTGGAGAAGTATAGATTTAAAAGCTCTAGATTGAGACAACTGGCAACATCTAACCGAGGCCCTTTGCGTCAATAGGCGTTAGAGGAGATGATGATAAATTGAATCAGGAAGCAGTATTATTATCTGGAATTAAGTCAAATTATTGGCCAATGGACTTATCAGTTAGTTCTATATAAAGCGTTTAGAGAGCCGATTTGCATCATGAAAATTATTTTTGATGAAAAATTTTGTGAATTTTATAACATATGATATTAGGGGATGAAAATCACCGAAAGATAAACCAATTCTATATGGAGTAGGAATACATAGAGATATGCCAGCTTATCTGTCGGGTATGCCAGTGAAGTGTGTCCAGACCACATTAACTTCTACGGCCAACTCGACCTCCTGAAGTGAAGGAAGGATATGTCGACGTCAGTGTTTAATTTACTCATCTAAATCATTTCCAGGATTTGCATGGAAAGTCTCTGGTGGCTTGCTGGAAGATTTACTATTATTTTCCAGCTATTTATCTAAGATTCTAACCAAAAAGATTATTACTAAAAGTCACTAATTTAGAAAACATTTTATAGAACAGTAATGTATATACAGTAATTCATTTAAGAACTTAGGAAAAAAGTAAAATTATATTATTTTTGCGAACATCTTTCTAGAAAAAAAAATACTTTTAATTTTCTCACCTATAATAAAATTCTAGCAAAGTCTGCGCACAAGACAGTGTGAGTTATTTGTTTGCTTATCATTTTGATAAATTCTGCTCATTTTATTTCATTTGTTTTCGATTTCTTCCAAAATTGTATTCATTAGACTGTTGGTCTTTTCTGATAGTTTTCATTAATCTTGATAAGACAGATTTCCACCGGTCTCTTGTACTGATTGCGATAAGCATTTTGTTGAATTACAGTTCATTTCTTCTTTACTTGCTTCCATTTGATCATATAGCTTGGAGTACCTATATTGTATCGCTAAACTAAACTGTTCAGATTTCTTTCTTATTACCCGAGAGTTACTTTTTTAGTTAGTTTTTCTCTTTCTTTCCTTAAATTTAGACAAATTTTGCTTCTCACCATTCTATGGTCACTCGGCTACAACTTCTTTATAACTGTTACATCTTTAACTAAATTCAATTTTCAATGAGAATAAAATCTATTTCACCTTTTGCTTTGAGTTTCTCCATGTCAATTTCCTAGGTTTCTGAATATGTATATATATATATATATATATATATATATATATATATATATATATATATATATATATATATATATATATATATATATGTATATATATATAGTAAACATTATTTCAATGACCTTAAAGATGTAAAAGCATTATACATGCTGTAACTGATGAAGCAAGGACACTCAACGTGTATGGTATCCTTGGACTGAAATCCTTCTACTATTCTGCCAGAAGATCTATTTTTGATCTGATGTAGCTATACGGTGTTGCAGTCTTGCTGAGATCAAAGGGAGATCGAGGTCATAAGTCATTTAGAGAGAGAGAGAGAGAGAGAGAGAGAGAGAGAGAGAGAGAGAGAGAGAGAGAGAGAGAGAGAGAGAGAGAGAGAGAGAGAGAGAGAGAAGAATAACTGCAATCAATGCAAACATTATTAAAAGAATAATTAGCAAATGATCAACGAAATAGTCATGATATTGTAATAATCATGGAAGGTCACCGAATATAGTTTCCAGAACAACGTGTTTTGGATATAGAATTTAAGAATATAAAGTGTCAATATAAATTTTCTATTAATAGCTGTAAATTCACATGTTACATATCATTTCAAAAGGGTTTATGTAACTCATTTTTATCTGCTGACATAATTGTATTGTCAGGAAACAATTTAATTGAGGTTAATGATAAGTTAAAGGGACATTTATCATTAATATAACTCTTCAAGCTTTTATTGATGTTCACTAATGCATATATCAATCTATTTCATCTTTTTTTTTCATTCAGTTATTTTTTATTTATTCTTTCACATATTCTTTCAAATATAAAACAATTCTTTTCAAAGCATCATATTACAGGTAAATATTTTTTTCTATTTGAATGTGTTTTCATTCTATGGTAATAATAATAATAATAATAATAATAATAATAATAATAATAATAATAATAATAATAATAATAATAATAATAATAATAAGAAGAAGAAGAAGAAGAAGAAGAAGAAGAAGAAGAAGAAGAAGAAGAAGAAGAAGAAGAAGAAGAATTATGGCAACGAAAATGTTGACAATATTCTGAAATTTTCCAGCCAAACTTCTTAAATAGAAATCCTTAATGCTTCCGCTTTGGCTCATTTCTTTATCAATTTTTTCCTTATATATAAAATCATCTCGACTCATTAAGTCAGCCAATGAACCTGTCTGAAATCTAAACCTCTTTATAAAATGAACCTTCTTCACTTCATTTCCTCGATGTATAATTCAGTCTTGAATGTAAACGTCTTTGCGTCGATCGTGGTGGGCGAGTTAAGATCGCAATATTAATCATATCTGGCAATTTTACAAAGTTGTTCTTAGGCATCCACAATTAGAGTTAACTTTGCGATGTCATGATAATAGGTCACCTAGTAGTGACCTCGTATTAGTAATTCAATTGTAGAGTAGCCTGAAATGTTAATACTACTGTAACTGCAATGTAGAATCACGTTCGGTTACTTTTTGTTACACTTTCCTTTTTCTTTGTAATATGCCAAGATTATCTTTGAATCATTTCATCACTGTTCTATATAGTCAAGAAATCCAGAAGATTCCAGGACGAAGGAACAAAAGTTCCAGGGTACTACCGACGTCACTGCAATGCAATCAAACCACATCTCCCTTACAATGTCGGAGGAAAAAAATTCATTCATGGAAAAATATATTCATCCTTGCAAGAATTCAGTTTTGATACATATATTTACGTTATGAAAAAATGTATAAGCTATCATAATCTCAGGTGGTATTTTCATAACCCCTTATTCAAACATTATTTTAGATTTAGTTTTGGAATAAAAAAAGAAAAAAAAGTGTCAAAATCATGGATTTCTGGTTCATTTTGGTTTTCCTGTCAGCATTACCTCATACAGTAGAGGTTTCTAATGATTCGATAAAAGGTCATATGTTTTACCCAAAAATGTTAATCGATGCTCTCGAAGGTTAAGTATTTGCATATTCTTCCATTATAAGAACTCTAAGTATCCTGTCTATGGCGGTCTCATAATAGATTTTCTTCACCATTTAAATCTTAGTTAGAAAAAACATACCTTGTGTTCATGGATGTGAAAATTCGAATAAAATCTTACTTTTGTATTTGCATATCATTTATTTATCAATATAAAATCTAGTGAGACTTCAAAAAATTCCATCGAATAAATATTTTCATTATATATTTTGAGAAACCAATTTCATTCCTTTTTAATCTTGCAGGGACGAAGAAATCAGAGAATAATAAAGAATGTTGATAAAGGATAGTCACTGAATCTCCGTTGAAATGCTTCCAGAAAATTATTGATTTGCCTTAATGCTCTCAAGTGGATGAAATTCATTTTTCGGATTTCTTTGCATGATAGACTACAGTCAGAAACTTCATTATTATTCTTTCAATAATCATACAGTAAGATTTACCATGAATACTCTATTCATATTGTTATGTGCGGCCAATAAAAGTGATATACATATTTTGATAATACTCTCATTTATTTACTTCCAGGAAGAAAACTAGAAAACCTTCATCTCTTCTCTCTTAACCATAAAATCTGCCTCCTCCAAAATGACCTCCAAAGCCCCTGTGTCCACCGAAACTTCCGAATCCACCAAAGCTACCTCCATGATGGCCACCAAATCCGGAGAATCCACGGTGGATTCCTCCAAAGTGACCAGGATCAGCTTCAGGTTCTGGGTCGGCAAGAGCCTCAGGGTTGGCTTCAGGTTCAGCTACAGGGCTCCTTTTTCCACGGTAGCCTCCATACCCACCACCAAATCCATGTCCGAATCCACGTCCACCGAAATGGCCACCAAATCCTCCAAAGCTACCTCCATGATGGCCACCAAATCCAGAGAATCCACGGTGGATTCCTCCAAAGTGACCAGGATCTGCTTCAGGTTTTGGGTCGGCAAGAGCCTCAGTGTTGGCTTCAGGCTCAGCTACAGGGCTCCTTTTTCCACGGTAACCTCCATACCCACCACCAAATCCATGTCCGAATCCACGTCCACCGAAATGGCTACCAAAGCCACGATGAAATCCGCCTCCAACGTGACCTGGTTCAGGATCAGCTACAGGATCAGCTGCAACCATCCCAAGAAGGACCACAGCAAAGGTGGCAAGAATCATCTGCGTAAAAAAGTGAGAAGTGCCATTATAAATACACTTAAAAAGGCAAGTATAGTGAAAATGAAATAAAGTGTGACGATATAAAAGGACCATATTTTAATGCTCTAATAATGACGTAATTATGTGAAAAACTATGATACCATTTAGATAAGGTTTTGAATTAGTTTCAAGCAATCTGATACTTGTTTAAGGTATTCAATTTGAATAGAAATTAAAATTCTAGATGAAAAACCTAGTAAACAGAATGTATGATATTAAAGATACAATAAGAAAATAAATAACTAATTCATATTTTCAATATTCTGGGAATCCAGACTAAACTGAAAATAATGTTCATACCGGAGTTACTCAAAATGAAGTAAAATAAATATATATGATAACTTTCACATCGGACAACACATCTTGCAAACATTAAAACAATGGAAAATGGTGAATTACATTTTATTCTATTTTGAAGATTCATTTGAACATTGTTTCATCAGTATAAATCAATATTTGTTTCGGATCAATTTTAGTTTATCTTCAATTATATTTAATCTAACAGTGCACTATTGGAAGAGAATAATTAATAATCTCAGTGCAATCAACAAAAATGAAGCAAAATTATAGAAATTGTGTGTTTTCTTACCTTAGACATCATGGTGGGTTGCTCAGAGCCAACTGTGGTGAGAAGGACTCAGGGATCTCTTTATATACTGACTGAGGGAAGGCAAATGTCCTTCGCACAGCTCCCACGATCTTGCGTCATCTCTTCTAAGCAGCAAAAACCTTAAGAATAATTATTCTCTATTTTTTATACATTTAAATATCTGTAGATTTTATCTTTTTTTGTATATTTTTCCATAATTTAATGTTTTTTTTTCTTATTGAGCACACACACACACACACTTACACAAACAAACAGTTTCCTGTTGGACTCTCCACTTCTTGGATCGAAGTTCTTTAGATGATAGAAAATGCCATATTGAAATAATTTCTTTTATTTTTCTATTCATTACATTGAGCTTTTGGACTGTAATCCTTCCGTAATCATGTTCTACAAAAATATTATAACGTACACAAATAATTGTAGGACTATACATAAATAGGATGAAAATTATCAGGTAAAATACCATTCACGTATAAGAAGCCATAAGATTTTGGTTAGAGTCGAGACTTAAAAATTTAACAGCCTATCTAGACAAGTTGGTGGTTAGAAAATTCTGTAAACAATGTACATCACACATGCAAATACTAAACATCACCCAATGTTAAAACATAATTTCAAAATATACAGTACATATTTATTTTTGTGAAAAATAACCAGCATGAATTGGATACCAGTAGTAAAAAGGATAATAAGATACATATTTGTCTGTAGTAAAAATAGATAAAAAGAGATAAAAAGGGGTATTGAAGCCAGTGTTTAAAAACGTGTGAAATCCTACCGCAACCTTCTTTCTGAGAATTCAAAGAGAGATTCATTATTTCAATATAAATAGCTTCAGTCATCTTTAGATACACGACCGAATTGTCTGTATATAATACTTTACCTGATCTGTAAGATCTTCTTTTTTTCTGCATATTTTTACAATGGAACAGGGCCGTAGGAGCGATTTTGCAGTTTGTCGAAGAAACACCCTTAAATGTGATTTCCTGGCATCAGAAAGCATATCGTAGGAAAAACTAAAACATATTTATTGGACGGTTTTTATGTGACCAATTACAATTTTTACACAATAAAGTACCTGTAGGCCTACTTGATGAATTCACCGAAAACATACTAACGATGTTAATTATTTGCTACAAACTCATTCTAATATCGATCGAGTTAGGGCTGTCAGTTATGCAACCCTGCTATGCTTTTATCATTTGCTTTTCAGTTCTAGTTTTATCTTTAAATTTTAAATGGCTTTTTATATTTAACTTCCTCTAATTTATAGTTTACAGAAGACAATTATTATCTGATGTCTTTATATTAATTGTCTTTGGTTTTAAACTATGGTGATAAGGTATGGATATGAAACCTCACAGACAGAGAAGTACTCCATACGCTCAATGATACTACGCTGGTCATTGAAATCAATATTTTAAAATTGTCTTTCTATCGGCAAAACTATATATATATATATATATATATATATATATATATATATATATATATATATATATATATATATACTGTATATATACATATGTATATGTAAATATATATGTATATATATATATATATATATATATATATATATATATATATATATATATATATATATATATATATATATATATATATATATATATATATATACAGAGACAATCTAGAAAAGGCTACCTTTGGAAACTGAACCTCGCAAAGTATAGTGTCAGGATCTTGTCTAGGGAAAATCTTGCTGTGTTACTAGAAGATATAACAGGATTGAGTGAAATTAGAAGAAGTGGCCCATATGTTTTGCTTCAGAGGACGTGGAAGGAACAGAAAAGATAGCCGAATTTCTTATTAATAAAAATCGTTTAAGTAACATGGAATAATCTTATAGTATCAGTGATAGAATTATAGGATTGATTATCAAATTACATAACAATTATGCGCCAACAACACTCAATACAGAGGAAGTAACAACGGATTTTGAGCGAAGCGAAAAATCTATTTTTGGGTGAGGTAGCCATGTCGTCCTGATGGAAGTTCCTAAATGGTAGCTTTCTAGGGTATATTTGACTACAGTGACATTCCCAGAGAATTTTACCTTAAGGTATCCAGAATTCTAACTACTGGAGCGAATATCCCTAAATAATCTCACAGGGATATCGCATAATATCAGAGGATGTATTCTTGACACGTCACATAGCTATCTTCACCCCGAACAGTATTAACGTAAGAATCCGAAACAAGAATGAAAAGAGAGCCGCTCATAAGGCATCTCTCCTATTCCGTTTCCAGTGTGTATCTGATGAAGGCGGTAGCGCCCTCTTTATTCCTTGTAGCGATATACGAGGTGTTACAGATACTGTATTATAGGGAGGGGTCAATAAGCCCTTTTACAATAAAAGGAAGGGTGGGTCCATCAGGACGACATGGCTACCTCACCCAAAAATAGATTTTTCGCTTCGCTCAAAATCCGTTTTTTGGGCTCAGGCCATGTCGTCCTGATGGAAGTTTACCAGAGCATTACTGTATCTGTGGATTCTCAATCAGTGCCGTACTCTCAAGAAAGTATTTTCCTGGTCCGTCTAGACCTAGAGACCTATGATGTTACCGTCATACATCATTTCATCTAAGCATGAACTATGTTAGTGCTTCCTGCCCCCTACAGGGATGAGTCATACTAGACTCTGGAAAAGTCTCGAGGAGTACATAATAACTTATGGATGACAAAATGACAAGCTTGTATAGTGGTCTCACCCTATACATTATAAAGCAAAGTTTGTATAAGAGTCGCCAAAGTCAGAATGAATTTGTGACACCTTCCCCAAACTGACTACTCTTAATAACTATCGGATAAAGGTCATATCCGCATAGGAACAAATTTGCATCTCTGCCACTCTCCTGTTAGGGTACCACCTCAACCCTTCTTACAGAAGGGTTAAAGAGAGTGGAATTTTGCTTGAATCAGGGAACAATCTTAAAAGACATACCATGATAAAAATATCCATATTTTAATCTTAATGCTCAGTACATATCTAATAAAAATGAGTGTGGGCGAATAAAACGCAGGGTTCACTATGAACTAGTTTATTAGAATTTAATAAACGTGCATATCAGATCTACCTTTATAAAATTTATAAAAAGTGGATGATATCCATTAAAGCACAAAGAAAACAGTCAACAGAAAATATTGTTTCATCTGCCATGAAACAGACTTGCCACTTCAATTGAATTAGTAATAATGCTACAGTCTGTATACTGTTTAATTACACTAGTGTAAGAAACGCTTGACACAAGTGTCCGTATTATGCTATAGTTTACCAACGTCAATGGAACAGTTCGTAAGGACACTTTCGTGGCCTATCGCTCAGTGTGTAGTACACACAGTGACTAAACACCCACCCTCTTAATTAATCGTCCCAAATTAATTACACTGTTCCTCGCAGATTTAAAACAGTAGGTTAAAGGATTCTACCTGCTGCTACCACAGATTACTTGAGTTGCTTCACTTGCTTCGCATAGTGCTTAAAGAACACCTTGGATGACCACCAGCTGGTGTACGAACAAAGATGTTCAAGGTCCATATCAATAAGGAAATTTTATGGAAGAAGCAACTCCTCTCGGATCATGACTAGCGGGTGTACTGTCAGGACCCGATTTGCGAATAACACGGGTGAGTTCGCCCTTAGTTATAGATAACTTTGAGCCCGAGGTTTCTCCTCTGAACAGCTGTCCTCCCATAAAGTCTGAAGTTCTATGAAGATAGACCTTTAGGCACCCCACTGGACATAGAGATACATCTTCCTTCAGAGGGCAGATTCTCTAGGGACCCCACCTGATGGTGGGTAGCATGTTCTTGGTAAGAAACTAGGGAGAGAAAATCATGAGATGTAGGTTTCTGGTTTTCTGCGATGAAGCGAAGACAGTACGACTTCTGTACTCGCTGAGACAGGGATGGATCCGGTAGCGGTACAAATTTTAGGCGTAGTTCCAATGCCAGAGGGAACCACACGCTATTTGGCCACTTGTGGGCCACTATTACCGCTTTCCCTTTGTAGGATCTCAGATTGTCAAGGACCTTCAAAAGGAGGTTGTGCGGAGGGAACAGATAAATACTGGACCATCTGTTCCAGTCTAGGGACATAGTGTCCACGGCCTCTGCTAGTGGATCATCGTATGGGGACACATAAAGATCTATTTTCTTGTTGTCTTTCATCGCAAAGAGGTCTATCTGCAGCTCCAGGACTTGACTCGAGATGAAGGAGAACGATCCTGCGTCTAGGGACCATTCTGACTCTATTGGTGTAAACCTGGATAGAGTGTCCGCTGTCACATTGCGGAACCCTTGAATGTGAACTGCTGACAGGTGCCATTTCTTCCTTTCTGCCAAACGAAAAATGGCCAACATCACTTGGTTGATTTGAGGTGACCTCGACCCTTGTCGATTCAGGCACTATCCCCTCGCTGTCTAGAACCAGTCTTATGTGGGTCGAGTGGCGAGGAGATACCTTCTTTAAAGTCAGAAGTACTGCCATGGCTTCTAGAAAGTTGATGTGAAATGACTTGAAAAGATTGGACCAAGCTCCTTGGACTCTCTTCTGATGAGAGTGACCTCCCCAGCCTTCCTTTGAAGCATCTGTGTGGATAGTTACTGACGGGGGAGGAGGTTGAAGAAGTATTGATTTCTTCAGTTGCTTGGCATTGGACCACGGCTTGAGAAGCGTTCGCAGTCGAGTCGGTAGAGGTCTTATTAGATCTCTTCGCGCGTTTGATGCGTATTTCCTCCAGACTCCTGTTGCATCCTTTAGCTGTGCTCTTAGCACTGGATCTGTTATTGAAGCAAACTGTAGAGAGCCCAGCACTCTCTCCTGTTTGCGTCTTGATATCCGTTTGGATTTCAGCAGTCTCTTGACAGATCCTGCTATCTCCTTCCTCTTCTTCCCAGGAATGGAAAGTCGATGTGACTCCAAATTCCAATGGATTCCCAACCACTGAAATTTTTGAGCTGGAGAAAGTTGAGACTTTTTTATATTGATCTTGAATCCCAGATGTTCCAGGAACTGGATCACTATCTTAGAAGCTTGCATGCATTCTGTCCTGGATGCTGCCCACACCACCCAGTCGTCCAAGTAGGCTACTACTTGGACCCCCTTTAGGCGTAATTGATGGATGGCTGCGTTCGCGAGCTTCGTGAAAATCCTTGGGGCTATGTTTAGCCCGCAAGGCATGGCTCTGAAGGCGTAAAGTTTTCTATGTAACTTGAAGCCTAGGTAGGAGGAGAGGTGGCGATTAACTGGAACATGCCAATAAGCGCCAGACAAGTCTATAGAGACAGAATATGCCCTCTTGGGCAGTAGGGTCCTTATGTGTTGAAGTGTGAGCATTCTGAACTTATAGTTCATTATGAACTTGTTGAGTGGCGACAAGTCTAGAATGACTCTGAGTTTTTCTGAGTCCTTTTTTGGAACACAAAACAGCCTCCCTTGGAACTTGATGGACTTAACTTTCCGTATCACTCTTTTGTCTAAGAGCTCTCGGACGTATTCTTCCAGAACGGGGGTTGAGTGTTGGGAGAATTGAGGAAATTGAGGTGGAGGGCTGCTCCAACTCCAACTTAGTCCATTCTTTATTAGGCTGTGGGCCCAGGGATCGAAGGTCCAGCGATCCCTAAATAGCTGTAGCCTCTCTCCTACTGGAAGCATCTCACTTCTGCTGTTGTGGACCTGAGGCCTTGCCTCCTTGACCGCGTCCTCCCCTGGATCCCCTTCCTCTTGAAGGGCGTCTAGAAGAACCTCTGGCTATTCCTCTAGCCCTCGAACGAAAGGAAGAAGTCTGCCTTTCGAAGGCTGGGTTAAAAACTGGCGACTGAGTCGCCACTTGTTGAGGTACCAGTTGGTACGTGGTTGGAGGTTGTGCCATTATCTGAGGCACTGCGGTCACAGGAAGTTGTTGCTGTCGGTAAGGTATAGCCGGCCGAGAAGATGGCCTAGGCCTTTTTGTCTTCCTCTTGGGTTGGGGACCCTCATCCGGAGAAGACTTCCTCATAAGATCTAAGCCCCACATTTTGAGAAGGTTCCTATTCTCTGTGGCAGCCTTGTCTACTACCTCTTTAACCACATCGTTGGGAAAGAGCTCTTTACCCCAGATACGAGAGGAGATCAGTTTCCTCGGTTCGTGCCTCACCGCAGCCGAGGCGAACACGAGCTCTCTACAGGCTCTCCTAGCTTTAATAAAGCTATAGAGATCCTTCGTAACTGTGGCCAGATGAGTTTTGGCCACTACCATGAACATATCCTGGATCTTGGGGTCACTTGCCATCATTTCTAATGTCGTTTGCAACAACATCGATGCCGCAAGTCTTTCTATTCGTCTCTTGCTCCCTGCGCAAGAGAACCTCCGACAGCTTAGGGAGTTCCTCACCGAACTGACGTTCAGCAATATCAGCTTATAGCTTCCCGACTGAGAAGGTAAGGTGTACATCCTTCCAGTCTCCTTGGTCCAAGGGCAAGGTCAGAGATAACGGCTTGCACTCCTCCAAGGAGGGGCATGGTTTCCCTGCCTCCACCGCCTTTAAGGCTGCATTATATCCCTTTTCCATGAAGGGAAAGGCTCTGGTAGGAGAGGCCACAAAAGAGGGAAGCTTCTTACTCAAGGCTGGCACCTTTGAGTTCGTGAAGCCCCTCTCTTTCATCGAGCTCGATAGTAACGCTTGAGCTTTACTATGGTCCAAAACTATGGCCTCCTTCGGCTCAGTCTCCTCCTTTGAGGACTGGCTCCTTCCTAAGGCGGACATAACAGTCCGGGTAGGAATCTTTATTGGGCCAAAATTCCACCTCTTCCAGGGGAATTGCTCCCAACTTTTCAGATATGACGATCTTCCCGATTGTCATTGGCATGTGTTCGGCATACCTCCAAGGATTGGTATCCGAGCACAAAGGAAGATCCTTCACGTTGAGTCGCTTCTGGGGCCCATGTGATGCTGCCAGTCTACCTATCTCCAGTTCCATTGCAGCCTCCTTCTCCTCATTCTTCTTCTGAATTTGTTGGATCATCTCAACAATAGAAGAAAGAGTCCTTCCCAGGTCATCTGGGATAGCAGACGATGTAGAGGGAACAGGTTCTGGGTCCGGAACCGATGTAACCAACACCTCATCGATTTCTTCCTCTTCTACTTGAGGAGCCGGGCACAGCTCCTCCTCTTGACCTTCTCCTAGAAGGTCCTTCTCTGTAGAATCCGACACCTCCAACATCCTATCATCCAATTGGATGTCTTGAAGGGGCCGAGACTTCAGAATCCACTGGATTCTGGGCAGTTGGTATCTCCACCTGAGGCTGGGGGATGATTGCATCAGCCGATGCTTTAGGGAAAAGGTAGGCCCTCATCTTCTCATTTGGAAGGTAGGGGCCTGAGGTGTTTTTCTGAAAACCCCTCACCCAGGATCGCAACTTTTCCCTGGCAGCATCCCTTGACTCCGTCGACTTGGGGTCGTCAAAAGCCTCAGTAATCAGGTTAGAACATACTGTACAAACCTGAGGGTCCCAATACCGGAGATCACCTCTGGAGGTTGCGCATGCTGCGTGCCTCCTACAATGTTTATGTCCACAGAAGTACTTACTGCGGACATTACAGAACACACTCCCGCACTTCAGATGGTCCTCCTGTAAAGAGAAGAAAAATTCATGAGTATCAAGTGAAGGCTTCTCACTTGTATTGAAACATTTAGCTTATATAGAAAAGCTATAAAAGAAAGAAGGAAAGACACATACTTGTATTTCCTGTCCAGTCAATTGCCGTAACCCCCCAAGATATTAAAACTAAGGTTAATTCTATACTAGAATACCTTATGTAATTTCCTAAACGGAAATTTAATGTGTAGTTTTAATATACGGGATTGAAAGAATACAGAAAGAACTCACTTTCTATGTAATGTACGGTCTCAACAAAAGGCTGTACAATATAACATTAAGTATGATGAAGAACTTTAGTGTTATCACAAACTCTGTACAGCAGTTTCTACTAATGTAGTGTGTACTACACTACGAATATAGCAACTACTGTACATCGCATGCTGTTGTGCCAGCCAGCACGCGCCGATACTCCGGCACGTGCCGGCTGGCAACTACCCCTTTATAGATCAAAGATATACTATCTTTAACTAATAGGCGGCAGCCCACTGATTCGCGACTGTGTGCCGGCTGGCAGTCATTGCCAGCCGACGGCTGAAAACACTAAAACCCGGCTGCCGGTCGCTAATCGTAGCGGCCAGCGGATTCGGGCTGTGATTCCACTGCCGGCCGGCAAAGGTAATAAAACCATGTCCGCCGACAGTAGCCAAGAACCAGAGAACCTCTACCTGCCCGGCTGTCGGCTGTCAAGCCGGAAGCCGGGATAGGGGTGCAACACAATAGTCAGAGAAACAGTATGGATGTAAGGTTATAAGGCGGCATGCCATACAACCTTCCATCCAGAAAGAGTGAACTTATGGAAGGGGAGAATATAGCATTCAGGCTTCCAAAGAATCCACAGCCTGCCGGGCTCGACCGGCAGACATGGAAGAGAGACCAAGGGAGGTCTGGGGTTCACTCTGCAAACAACGAAGGGTCTCTGCCGGCTGGCAAAGAGCTGAGCCGGTCCTCCATTCTAACCTATTCTAGGTACGGAAGAAGGCCTATGGCCAAAGGAAAATAAAAGAAAGAGAGGTGGGGAAGGGATAAGGGTCCTAAAGACTTCGTTCTAGCAAGAGACACACTCAGCAGTTAGGGAAGCTCATCCTAACCAAGAGTTGTCTATTAGGGAGGAAGACTGGCAATGCTTGCTATCCTCCTCCCAACCAGAACAAAGTTAGGTGAAGTTATTTCACCGGGCAACCGAGAAACTCATTCTCCAGCCCGAGAAAAAACGACACAGGACAGTCTGCTAGGCCACTAGAGGAAGGAATCATCAGAATCCTTCCGACATGGACTAGGGAAGCAAAGCTTCCTGTGTCCGCCCCTAACCTAGCAAAGGAGATTCATTCTCCATGCTAGGAAGAAGCAGACCACAGACTAAAAACTCTGAAGTTCTGCCCAAACCCAAAAACCAGTCACTTTGGTTATCGGGACAGGGCAGAAATATCCTAGAAAAGTAATACCTGGATTAATATACTGGTAGAACCACTAGGATTAAGCCAAGGGCTTTCAGAGGGAGAGAGGGATTGAACTTGGCCTCCGGAGGAGAAAAGAACAATCGGGGATGTGAGAAAGTATACTACTGTACCTAGAATACTAGCTAGGTAAGGTGAGAATCGATTACCTAAATCACCGAAACTCTCTTGTATATAATCTTGGAAAAAACATTCAACAATATCTCACATGTATAAAATATTTGCCTATAGCTTCAATAAAATAATACTCGGAAAAACTTATACCATGCATGAAAGTACTAGTGCCAGACGTCTAGGCTACGAAGCCTCGCGAAGGGCAGGATCGGTACCTCGCCATGTGTCAAAATCACTGAGCTAACAGTGACCGAACAATATGAGCATTTCTAGAGTCACTAAATAGCAAAATTATTAAAGCTTAACAAACCGGGAACGTCGCTCTAGCTAACTACTGTACCTGACCCATAAGAGCGAGCGATAGCATCCAGGATGCCTCCGGTAGACAACCGCTCTTGTTTACATTAATATCACTTTTGATTTAATTCAAAATGACAAGAGCTTACATTTATACATAGTAAAGATAATACTCAACTTTCCAGAGGCAGAAGAGGCCGGAGAAGTCATCAAAAAGTTGAATTAAATCCAAAATAACGAGAGAACACAAGGGAAAACACCGTGTAGTAGAGCTACACGAAAAGGAATAAAGAGGGCGCTAAAGCCTTCATCAGATACACACTGGAAACGGAATAGGAGAGATGCCTTATGAGCGGCTCTCTTTTCATTCTTGTTTCGAATTCTTGTCACTATATCCCCCTCGAAGCGTTAATACTGTTCGGGGCGAAGATAGCTATGTGACGTGCCAAGAATACGTCCTCTGATATTATGCGATATCCCTGTGAGATTATTTAGGGATATTCGCTCCAGGAGTTAGAATTCTGGATACCTTAAGGTAAAATTTAGTTAAAGAGGGAACAAGTGTTAATCACGTAAAGTCAAGTGACCATGGAATTGTAAAAAATAAAATTTGTCCAAAAAAAAAAAGATTTCAAGAAAGTAAGTAAATACTCCTGTGATATTGAAAATTAGATGAATTTAATTTAGCAATTCCAAATAGGTGATCCTATATGCATAAAAAAAAGGAAGCAAATGAGGAAGAAATGAATAATAATTCAACAAAAATTGTATTAGAGTCAGCACAAGAGATCGGTAGAAAAAATTCTAAACAAGATAAAGAAAAATAATAAGGAAAAAAAAAACAAAAAAACAGATAAAGAAAATATTGGAAATGCGGGTAAAATCAAAGTGAGCCGAAACAGAATTAGCAGAATTATACTAAACAATAGACAAACTAAAAGCATAAGATATTCGTAAACATAATCAGGTCAAAATGGAGAAAATACTAAAGAAAGAAAAAAATATCAAGTTACTGATAGGAACACTTAGAACCGGGTGTCAACAGATATTCGCTTTAACGGATGAAAATTTATATATCAACATAAATGATGGAGTGATGAAAATTGCAGATGATTTTATACAATACTATACAAAAGTGATATAAAGAATAATTCGGCCAATAG
>NC_090731.1:135633865-135646365 GCF_036898095.1 Palaemon carinicauda
GAGGGAGGTACATGATATCCTACATGCTTGATATTCTGCATCTTTTCGTTGGGGCTCTACAAAGGTGTTGTGATCCAATCCCAGATGAATGGCACCCAATGTGTTTCTTGACAGGGCATCGGCAACAAGATTAATTTTTCTAGTGACATAATGAAGTAGGCAATTGTATTCAGCCACACTGATGTGCAGACCACGTGTCTGACTGTCTAGTGATGACATGTACCATAGATATGTGGTCCGTGCCAATGACATAGTGCGTACCTTCTGAGAAGTGGCGAAAGTGACGGACAGCCAAATGCACTGCCAGCATTTTGCGGTCGAAGATACAGTAGCTGGATTCTGCCTTGGACAGGTTTCTGCTGGAGAATACCAATGGGCCGCAAGCCTTTGACCATCTTCTCGAGTACTGCATCAATAGCAACGTTGCTGGTACCGATGGAGAGAAGGAGAGGGTCATGTGACACGGGAAAGGGGATAGCAGCAGTTGTTCATAGGGTATTCTTTATTGAAGAAGGCCACACCAGGTCTTCTGGCTTGCCTTTGAGGGAGGCGTAGAGGGAGATAGAGTTGCAGCGATGGTTGGTGGGAAACAGTGATAATAATTTATAATGCCCAAAGATTCTTGCAGTGCTTTGATGGTCGAGGGCGTGGAGAAGTTCTGAATGGCTGCTACTTTCTCATGGAGGTGGTGGACTCCTTCATGAGTGATGCGGTACCCTGGAAACAATACTTTGTTGGTGCCAAAGGCACGCTTGTTGTTCCTGAATACAAGGCCGTTCTATTGTAGGCAGTCGAGTATGATACGTAGGTGACAGAAGTGTTCCTCTTTGGAGGAAGAAAATGCAAGTATGTCGTCCATGTAACATACACAGAAGGGGAGGTCTCCTAAGATGCCATCCATAGGGTGTTGAAAAGTGGCCCCAGCATCACAAAGGCCAAATCAAGATTAATTGAAGCAGTATGTACCGAAAGGGATGGTATGGCGACCTTGGGGATCACTTCTGGGTTCATGGGTACCTGATAATACCCCTTCCGGAGGTCGAGCGTGTAATCTCCACATAGACTCGGGGAGATATCTTTCTTAAGACAATGTGTAAGAGTGACTACCATGGGCTGGAGGCCTTTTAGCAAAAGCTCATTTCTTCCATTTCGGAGAACGTTTGTTTGGCGGCAGTCAAATGATACGATGCCAAACGCCTGAATCTAGCAAATACTGAGGGCACCGTCATCTCGATATGGTGATAAATACCATGTTTGACAGAAACCTTGGGCGTTTTGGAAGGTTCTGGATAGAAAACTTCTGGGTACAACGTGAGGAGATGGGTGTAGGCATCCGTTGATGTGCTGATGTGGAGAGCGAGGTCGGAGTAGGTTGGTTGAAGAGGTGTCGACGAGTAAGAGTCCACGTTGACTAATTTTTGGAGAGCAACATCAAACAGGAGGTGGAAATTTGAGAGGAAATCTGCACCGAATATTGGCAAAATGACATCAGCAACAAGAAACTTCCATTGATATTTGGTGCTTTCAAATGATAATGTGAGGCTCTTGAACCCGTGAGTGAAGATTTCAGATAAGTTGGCAGATACCAGGCGGACTTCAGCAGGCTTAGATGGACTACGTCAAATCCTGGAGAGTGGCCTTAGTAGAAGGGAATGGCAAGTACCCGTGTCTATGAAAAAACGCACGCACATACCTGCATCATGTAAAAAGGAAAGATTAGAGACAGGGGAGGCCACTGCAACAAGCAATCAAGCAATGGCCTACTTGCACATTTCTTGGCCACTGATAACCGTTTGCACATTTCTTTGCAGCAGCCCAAATCTGGAGTGGTAGCAGCATAATAGCGGCCGACAGCGATCAGTAAGGAGCTTTACAGGTCGTTTGTTGGGGAGTGAGCGAGTAGTGGCATATGTGGGTGGTGGGCGGCTTTATTGCCACTCCCCCACATCACAGGGCATTTGTGTCCTATCACATTCACTTCAGTTTCTGTCGATGTTGAATAGTTGTCCTCTTTGTCAGGAGTGGAGACCTTGATGGAAGTCTTGTAGGTGGTGAAGTTATTGTCCATAAGGGCGTCGACTTATGTCATCAGATCCGTCATAGGCAAGGTATGTAGGCATCGTACCCAAGGGTCATGAAGGGGGTTCACCTGCTAAGGAGAGCCGTATGCGGCAGGTTGCACGTGAGTGATACTGGTCATTTCCCTGAGGGTGAGAGGAGCCTTTTGGTCTCCCAACGGTTGTTGAGAGAGCTGAAAACTTTTGGCTATACGAGCAGCTGGCGGTGGTGAATACTGCTCCAGGAGGTATGTTTTGAGGGCATCCTACGCTATTGTGGTGTCCTCTTGGTCACAAAGCCAGTCTAAGATTTCTAGGAAGTGTCCTAGTGGGTCGCTGCGAGAACATAATCTGCTTTGGCACTTGAGCGAGTCACGCCATAAATACAAATCTGGACATCGGCACGCTAAAACCAGGAGAATGCCTCTGTACAGGCGAAGGGTGGTAGTTTCGTGGGGCTGGCTTGGCATAGGAGAGTCAGGGTCGGAGAGTGGCATCATCAAAAAGTAAGACAGCAGTGAGGAGGGAGGAAGGAGGGAGCTAGACACTCTGGTGGCTCCCAATGTGTGAGGCGCAGTTAGGTGATAACTGAGAGGTGAGATGAATGCAACTAAACTTTATTAAACAGACATTGAGTTTATATACACAGACTTGCCAGAAAGAACATCACAAAAATTCAATCACAATAAAACATTAGCTATCAGGTTTACACAAGTTGGTTTATTAAGAGTGCAGGGAAGAGTGAGTGATAAGATAAAAAACAGAACCATTACAGTGTACGAGTGTGAATGAAACACGTGCAGTACAATCTAAAAAGCTTCAGTCATTCTTAGATACCCGGTTGAATCTTTACCAGATCTGTAAGATGTTTATTTTCTGTTTATTTTTACCAGGGAAATCTATAATGTAGTTCTTTATTGGCCCAATCTGCGTATGCATTCACAATCACTCTACCATGGTACATGTGGTGTACCCAATATATTTGGAAGAATTAAATCTTTCTTGGTTGCAAGAATAAAAGTACACAACACTGCTTGATAATCATCAATATTACACGATTGAGATTCAGTCCCTTTGAAAGGAAGCATTTGGTCCAAAATCCCTCCTTACCAACAACTGGATGCAGGTTCATTTTCCTATGGTGTCTAACCTTGATCTCTTCTTACTTTAGTATCCCAAAGTAAGGAAGGAAAATAGAAAAATAATAGACAGTATGATTTCGGCATTACTGAACTAAATGACTCTCAAACTTACATGTTTTTTCTCGTTTTTACATTTTACTTTTTACTGCAAAATAATTTCACGTTAACCGCAATATATCCTTAGGATGTGTTGGCAGATCATTTGCCACTTTAAACAAGGGAAAGGTTCTGTGAGAGACCATGGATATTTCAGCAAGATTTAGACCCCTTGTCATACTGCCCGACCAGTCAAGAAGTGGTGTAGAGAAAATGATGCTGAACTGCTGCCATGGCCTGGAAATTCTCCAGGTATGAACCCTATCGAGAGTTTGTGATCTATCCTAAAAGATGAAATACAAAAAGTTCCCCTAACAACCAAACCAGCCCTCATATAGCGTCTCATCCATGTGTGGTTTCACTATGACAGAATTAAGCAATTATGCAGAATATTAATTAATGATATGTCAAAGCGTGTTAAGGGACAAAAAGCTACCAAAGGCAGGAAAACTAAGCATTATGTTATTGAAAGGAAGCCTAATAATGATATAAGTGCCGAAGTACACTGAGTAGCCTACTTCTTTATAAAATCTTTCTTTTAGCCTTTAACCAGAAAAAAATCCAATTATGGGAATAATTCATAATCTTATCACTATTGTATATATATATATATATATATATATATATATATATATATATATATATATATATATATATGTATATATATATGTGTATATATATATATATATATATATATATATATATATATATATATATATATATATATATATATATGTATATATATACATATATATATGTGTATATATATATATATATATATATATATATATATATATATTTATATATATATATATATATATATATATATATATATATATATATATATATATATAAATATAAATATATATATATATATATATATATATATATATATATATATATATATATATATATATAAATATATATGAAATGAAAAGAAGGATAAGCGTGTGATGGAGAGCATTTGGTAAACAAAATGAGATTATGAAATGTAAAATGCAACTTTCCCAACGAAGAAATGTGTTTAATGAGAAGGTCCTACTGGTATCAACTTATTTACTAAAAACTTGGAACCTTTGCTAAAGCATTACAACATTTGCTAGTTACAACTCAAAGAGCTATGGAAATAATAATGAATGTATAACACCAAGAGACAGAAAAATAGCAACATGGATATAAGAGCAAACTTAAATAGAGGATATTCTAACAACATGCAAGAAAAAGAAATAGACATGGACAGGACACATAATGAGAATGACAGACATTGGATGAATATCAAGAATAACAGAATGCGTCCTAAGAGATTGTTAAAGAAGCAGGGGAAGGAAGAGAAAACGATGATTTGATGAATTAAGAAGGTTTGCGGCTGTGAACTGTTACAGGAAGACCTTAAGTAGACGCAAGTGGAAGGACAATATCTGAGACCTTTGTTTTGCATTGGACTAGTAATGGCTGATGATGATGGATCTCATAGTCTTCATCTTTCCTTTCTTCATGTTGCATTGCTTTGATTTAAACGTTGTAGGTAACAATCTACTATTTATAGATATCCATTCAGTTATGCCTTGTCTTCTCTCAGTGTCACCATCATTCCTACACCTTCTCTTCCAACTCCATATGTTCTTCCTGAAGATCGCAATATTGATAATTTCTGGCAACTTTAGATATTCACTCTTAAGTGTCCACAACTAGTGATAAGTTCATAATAATGGGGCTCTATTAATAGGATTATACCAATTAGTATCCACGTATTTCTCTTGTAATTAAAGTATAGCTTGAATTGCTAATGCTGACTGTTATTGTAGTATAACACTAATACTTTTTTTGTACTTTCCTTATTTTTCATAATATCCGAGATACGGAATGCATACGCAGACTTGGTCATTAAAACCACATTATAGATTTCTCTGGTGAAAACGGACGAAAAAAAAAAACACCCTACACATCAGGTAAAGGTATTATATAAAAGTAACTCAGTCGGGTTTCTAATAATGACTGGAGCTAATTTTATCAAAGATATGAATCTATCTATAAATTCTTATTAAGAAGGTTCCAGGAGGCTTTTACAAGTTTTTAAATATCGACTTTCTGTACCCCTTTTTCTGTTCTTATTTATTTTTGACTAGTGATAAATGTGTATTTAGGTCATTTGCTGTTATTCAATTTATGTTGAATATTCTATTTTGACAATAAATAGGTTTATTTTCAAATTCTGACAATTATGTTTAAGCATAAGGTTATATTCAGTACTTGCCTGTATGGTGTAAATTGGTCATTATTGCAATTCAGAGTTTCCAGGTTTTTTATGCTTCTACTAAGTGTTATCTTCATGATATTATATCTAAATCACCTTGTTCAGCCAATTATCGTAGTTAACCATACATGATATGATAATATTGATTACAATTTCATTGATCATTTGTTACCTCTTTTTTTTATTACCGCTTGCAGTCATTGCCTTAATATTCATTGTAGTCTTACCTAGATTCCATCAAAATTAGATCCTCCGCCAAAAAATTCGAAGGAAGCCAGAGTTTCTTTATATAAGAACTATGGTATCGTTCAATGCGCTTTTTCAATTACTATTGTTTTAGATTTTTATTAAAAGCGTTACTGGAGACGATTGTAAGTTAAGTATTTTTAACTCTAATAATCAATAATCAATAATCATTAGGAGCTTTATATTAAACTTATGTTTACTTGTAAAATGCCCACAAATACCAATTGTAAGTACTCTACTCTCTCTCTCTCTCTCTCTCTCTCTCTCTCTCTCTCTCTCTCTCTCTCTCTCTCTCTCTCTCTCTCTCTCTCTCCTTTCCTATAATGACCAACCCATCCCTCCTTCCCTCTCTGGGGATTAACGAAGTGGTCGGAAGGGCCAGTGGTGCCTCCTGCAACTTTTCTTGATCCATATTTTTCAAACAAATAAAGTATTTCCTTATTTTAACCCAATAAAATGAATTTTCTAAATTCTAATTATTTGTTGCATCAGAATATTAATAAGAAAATACAATTATTCCTAAGAATATAGATATCCACAGAGCTAATGAATAATCACTTCAATAAAACTGCGCAATATAAGCCGATGTAAATCCTTTATTGATAATAAATGTCTACAGTACACCACTTCTTCAACCACCATTATCCTCACCTTCCTTATTAAGTTGGCGAATAAAATAGAGGAAAGAAGAGGGAAAAGGAGGAAACATCGGATCTTTATCTACGTACCTTTATTTCCGTTTTTGTATTTGTCTCTTAGAATGAATATCTGAAAACATCATTTCATTTTAAACAAACTTGTAGAAAATAATAAATTTTTAGGTGACCATATTCAGGAGATTAGGTGTTGCCAAAAGCGGCGTACAAGAATATAACGTTCTGTAACAGCAACGAAATTCTGTTACTTTTTTTTTCTTTTACAATGGTATCAAATAATTTATTCTTTGAAACCACAAAAAAGGTGCCATTACCAAACGGTTAGATCGGTCTCTTCCGGGAATACAGTGATATTCCAAAATACATTTACGCCTGAGTCTACCCTCAGTTCAAGGTCTCTTTGGAAATAGAAATCCAGAGGTACATAACCCTTCAACATTTGATACATCAAATAGCTATTAGTATTTGCCTTTTCTCAAATTATCATTCGTTGAGTTATTACGAAAATTAAGGTTCCTTCCTGCAAATCATATGGAAGAAACGATAAGATTGCATAGAAGAAGTGGTTATACGCGGTTTGTTTTTACCCTATTTTTTCATCATCACCATAAACTATCAATTGAAAATTATAATTATGGTCAATTATTTCATACACATACACACACACACACACACACACACACACACACACATATATATATATATATATATATATATATATATATATATGTATATATATATATATATATATATATATATATATATATATATATATATATATATATATATATATATATATATATATATATATATATGTGTGTGTGTGTGTATGTATATATACTGTATACATACACACACATATATATATATATATATATATATATATACATATATATATATATATATATATATATATATCTATACATATATATATATATATATATATATATATATATATATATATATATATATATATATATATATCTGTGTGTATGTTAGATTTGCAGATCACATTGTTATGTTCAGTGAATGATGGGAAGAATTACAAAAACTGGTAGAAAATTTGAATAAAGAAAGCAGAAAGGTCGGACTGAGAATAAATGGGAGTGAAACCATGATAAATTTCAATGAGAATGTAGAGACACCAAATATGAGTCATGGCCGGAACTCTGAAAATTGTTATTGAATATACGTGCTTAGGAAGAACAGTAGGTGTTTCCACAGGTTATGAGACTGAAATTAAGTGTAGGATAAGCATGGGAGGGAGAGCGTTTGATACACAAAATGAGGTAATGAAAGCTAAAATGACAGTTTCTCTTTAAATGAAATTATCTAATTAGATGATCCTACCTGTACTAACTTATGTATTAGAAACATAGAGCCTCACTAAAGCCTTAGAACATAACCTAGTTATAACTCAAAGGACATTGAAAAGAATAATTACGGAAACAACACTACGAGACAGAAAAAGAGCAACATGGATACGAGAGCAAGCTTAAGTAGATGGTATTCTAACATGTAAGAAAAAGATATGGACATGTGTAGTTCATAGAATGAGCACGACAGATAATAAATGGATATTAAGGATAACAGAATTTTTCTCAAGCGATTGCAAAAGAAGCAGGGAAAGGAAAAGATGATGGATTGACGGAGTAAGAAAATTTGCAGGTATAGACTGGCATAGAAAGATCATTAACAGACGCGAATGGGAGGACATGTCTCTTCTGAGGCCTTTGTCCTGCAGTAGACTAGCAATGACTGATGATGATGATGATGATATTTTCTTAACAGCCACTAAACCTTTTTAAATAAATTCTTTTTTTTTTTTATAGAAACCTAGTTGCCGGCAGTGAGCAATATCTCAATGTCCACAGATTGAAGAGTATTGGAATAACCTTTGAGAACTATTCATACAACATTGAACTTTAAATCTCATATTGGAAACGACCAACTGCTATTAGATTTAATCAGATTAGAGACAATTTGATCACTATATATTTATTCAACAACACGAGATTATACTTGGTAACCTTTAATCTCTTCTAATTGGCATTAATTATTAGGAACCGATTTATTTCTCCAAAAACCATATCCATTCTTGGATTTTTTTTCTTTATCATTTTTATAACCTTTTTCCTTTCCTTTATCAATGGTATATCGATATTGTCTCAATTTGAAAGTCAGTCTTGAATTTTATATTATTATTATTATTATCATTATTATTATTATAATAACAATTATTATTATTATTATTATTATTATTATTATTATTATTATTATGATAACGATTATTATTATTATTATTATTATTATTATTATTATTATTATTATTATTATTTATTCATTGGTTTTTATTCTGATTTTAGCGTATTATCATCTTTTCCTGTAATTGTGGTGCAAAACAAACGTCCTTGCAGTATTAGAAAATATGACTGAAATTGCAAGCAATGGATCTGCCTCCGATCATATGGCAAAGACACATCGTGCATTGAAGCACAGAGTGAGACGCCAGGAAATTGTCAGTTGCAAATTATGCAAGATAATCCTCTGCTTAGGAATTACGTCACACAAGCAGAACTGTTAGGTTCACCGAAGCGTAGAGTACAAATGGTCTAATTCCAGCTGTTGAATCTTCTATGGACATTTGATACATTGCTTCAGCGTTTAAACCAGGAGATTAGTCCTGTTCAATCATCTATTTTCTTGGGATCATGAAAGGACACTTTTTACCCTGAATGTTTTTTTTTTTTTTTTTTTTTTTTTTTTTTTTTTTTTTTTTTTTTTTATGTCCGTGTCCGCGTATATAGAAAAAGGATTTCCCTGACCTCAATATGCTAATTTGCATCGTAAATAACGGTTCGCCAAAATATATTGACCTATCACTGAGCTTTCCTAATAGTAGTCTCAGATAGCCAAGCCAATTTCCGATAGTAAAATTACGTGCACCGAAAAGAGAGAAAAATCATGCATGAATGTCAAAAGTTATTTCTGAGGTTTTCATTTACGTTGCATGACGCCATTAAACGTTTTCTCTTTAGATACGCAAGAAAGAAATTTTCTTTTATTGTGATTTTTTTTTTCTTTTATTTTGAGCTGACATTTTCGTGAAGATGAGTAGGCAGTTTTGCACTTGCCCTAGTCGTTGCTTGACGCTCCGTGCAATTATATTTTTCTTTTTCTTCGAGTGTGATATTCATTAGGTATATTAGAATTACGTGGTTAGAATTTATTCTTTTTCTGGGGAAACTGTCAACTCTTCTCCAAAATTTGTAGAATTTCTAGCCTATAGCCAACTATAATGAGATTAAAGGCAATAATGTCAATAATACTAACTTTGCCAATTATTCCACTAGGATAACCAAAGTATCCTGACTTGATTTCGAGACGGAAAGAAAACTATTGAATAAACCACACCACCATTTAAGTGGCTTTTACTTCTTAGATTTGATAGGTTACAAGAATTTGGAAACAACGAAGAAGTCGGTAAGGATCAGGAGGATTGGGAATGAAGTGTCTGGCCCAGTAGGTGGTTGACTTCGTTCCAATCTCGACGCAACAACATTCTACTTTTTGGACAGCTCTTTAAGCCATCCAAATATCAATAAAGAGAAATGGACTTGAAATCTTAAGTCGAGATATTAATTTCGAGGAAAGCCCGAGATTTAAGCCTGATAAAATGATTATTATTATTATTATTATTATTATTATTATTATTATTATTATTATTATTATTATTATTATTATTATTATTATTATTATTATTATTGTTGTTGTTAACTTGAATTTAAGTCTGGTAAAATGGTTTCCCCATTAAGTGACATAAATGTTTCACGCAAAATATACCAATACTCGAAAAGGGCCATTAAGATGAACACTTCGACCTCATCTCGGTCAGCGACAGGAAATTGTTAAGATGTATTGTTATTTGCATTATAGTTTTTATATCTCTATCTAGGATCGTTGTTGCATAATGGCGCCGTTTCTCTGGAAAGAAGAGAGTAATCCTATTTAAAAGCATAATTTCGCTTCAGGATGTTCAACCCAGATTCACCATACATATCACCATCATTATCAGTATCAATATCACCATCACCATCATATCATTGCCTATCCGACGATGGTGGTCATTGCAAACGGGTCTGTTGAGGACCTCCGATTCACCCCCCTTTCCTTCTCCATCATCATCAACGGTGTAATAATACTTGGAACTTTCCAGTTTCCCTGGAATTTAGGTACAAAGGGAACCCAGCTCACTAGGCTCAAGGTCGCAGTCACTCTCCCATATCAAGTTTTTTTTTTTTTTTTTTTTTTTTTTTTTTTTTTTTTTTTTTTTTTAAGAATATTCAGCACAATATGAAAAGGTCACAAGAATATTGGAAATAGGAAAAACCGGAGTTTCGGCTATAAATCTCTCCCTCAGCAACAAAAGAAAAGTTTAAGACAGAAGTTCATGAAACGTGAAGAAAAGGCAAGTGAAAAAACGGATTATTTGTCACGACTGTTGTCCCGGAGACATTAGAAATTATAATGGAAAAACGTTAATTCTACTTCAAAATGTTCCCAGAAAATCCCTCTATCGGAAAAATACCTGAAATAAAAGATAACATCGAAAACGCATCAATTAACACTGCTGTCTTGTTACTCACTTCCTTATCTTTTGTCTCCTATTTGTTACTTAGAGACAAAAAGAGATACAGTAGCACACTTTTATCTGAGTCAACAAAACCTATTATCTGAGAACTCTTGGAAGTAGAGACTTTTACGAGAGGAATCGTAGACTATAATTAGACCGCTGTAGATCTAACCTCTGGAAATCTTCTTCGAAGGAAGCTAAACTGAATTAAGTATTTGGATTGTAATGATTAAATTGGTTGAATGAAAGTGTGAACAAAATTTTGGACGAAAAGCGGAAGAAAATCAGAATTACAAGAATTTTTACGTTACTTAACGTAATCTTTGACTATTGTCTATTTTGCGATTATAAACTACTAAGTATTTCATCCGCCTGGACCCAAGGTTTATTGCTGATATATTCTAAACCAATCTATTGACTGGCATGATACTTAGAAACGGAATTTCTAACACCCTCCTCTAATTTTGATAAAAAATTCCGTGTCCAAACATAGATTTGAAAGGCACTTTATTCCTGAATTTTAAAATATGCACAAATCTATCCAGTCAAGATTTACGAATTCATTCGGATAAGCATTCTTGTGGTACTTAAAATCACCCACTCACCTTTCCTCATTGTTTAAACCTCTCTTCACCGCCTGTTTTTATTCATTCCCCACTCGTCCCTCTCTCTCGTTTTGTCCACTGTCTTCATTTATATTCTGTATTTTATTTCTCTAAAATAAATAATATATATTGAAGACCATGGACCCATAGAGGAAATTCGATAATGAATGTATAAAAATGTTGGGTGGGGAAATTATGACACTAAGTGGGCATGCATTTTATTTAACTCAATATCACTTTTCAATTGTTCTTCATTTGTGATCTGAGGACCAATATGATTGATAATACTCTCTTCAATAAGAAATACAACAATGCCTTCTAAAACCAATATTATTTTGAATCATTTATCAAATACCATTAATTGAATATGAAATAAAATTGATCAAACCAATCTTCAATTAAGTTATCAATTGATATTCACCATTTGTCATTGTTTCAACATTTGTAAGATATGTTGTCCAATGTGCAGGTAATAATTAGATTATCTCTCGTGTGAGCGTCATTTTTAGTTCAATTTTCCCCTCAGAACATTAAATAAATAAATGATTTCTAAATTATCAAATTGCATCATTAATTAGGTACATTCTGTATACTATGTTTTAATTCTAGAATGTTATTTTCTATTCAAAGTGAAGACCTAAAACAAGCATCAGATTGCTTAAAAGTAATTCAGAGGATAATCTAGATGGTGTCTTAGTTTTCATTCTAAATAAATGCCATTTTATATCTTTACTATAATTGGCGTTTTTCTTGTAATTATAATCACATTTCTCATCATTTTTTACAGATGATTCTTGTCACCTTTGTTGTG
>NC_090731.1:135651365-135658865 GCF_036898095.1 Palaemon carinicauda
CTACCAACTCAGTAGCCTTTTAGGTATTCGAAGGCTTGATCTTGAACACCGATGGACCGTAGATCATTTAGTAGCAGTTCGCGCACCACTGTATCAAAAGCAGCACTAAGATCGAATAGTATTAAGATACCGCATTTATTTCCCTCCTTCATTTCTAGCATATCATTTACAACAGAGCAGAGGTCTGTTTCCGTAGAGTATATTTTTCTGTAAGCATAGATATATATATATATATATATATATATATATATATATATGTATATATATATATATATATATATATATATATATATATATATATATATATATGTATGTATATATATATATATATATATATATATATATATATATATATATATACATGTAGAGGGATATATATATATATATATATATATATATATATATATATATATATATATATATGTATATATATATATATATATATATATGTATATATATATACATGTAGAGGGATATATATATATATATATATATATATATGTAAAAGAATACATATATATATATATATATATATATATATATATATCTATATATATATCTATATCTATATATATATATATATACATATATATATATATATATATATATATATATATATATATATATATATATGTATATATATATATATATATATATATATATATATACACATAGCATATATTTAAACATATACATATATATATATATATATATATATATATATATATATATATATATATATATATACATATATATATATATATATATATATATATATATATATATATATATATATATATATATATATATATATATATATATATATATATATAAATATATGTGTGTGTGTGTGTGTGTGTGTGCGCGCGTGTGTGCGTGTGTGTGTGTGTGTTTGTACATTGACATTATTAACGCTTAAAATATTCCGAAAATTATACTAAGGATATACAGCGTTTAACGTGACGATTTTGCGATAAAAAAAGATAAAACTAAACTACAGAGAAGAAAAAGGTAATTTCCGAGGGTCATTTAGTCCATTAATTCAGAAGTCAGTTAGTCTACTAATTTTCTATACTTAGCTCAGTTCTCGTGGTTTTCCAGCCTGACAGTATACAGCCTTTAGGATACTGACTAACGAGAGATCTAGGTAAAATTTCATTTAAAAATAAACTCCAGTGTGTAATCTTATTATTGTAACCCGGAAGAATATAATTATTCCAAATATATTGAGTACTCCACTTGTACTATCGCAGAGAGATTCCGAATGCATACGCAGACCGCATCAATAAAAAACCACCTCATAGAGCAATATTGACTAAAAGAAAAAATCTTACAGAGCAGATAAATCTGTGGACATTTGTCTGTGGACAGGATTACGTCGAAAGTATTTTGCTAAAATTTTCACCGAAGATAGACCTTATGTCATTGGCAACCCGATGAAATTTTGGAGATGATTTTTCGTTTGCCTGTGGACAGGATTGCGTCAAAATTACTCGACGGATTTTGACAAAGTTTTTACCACATTTAGATCTTAAGTCATGGACGGCCCCATTAAGTTTTGCAGATGATCCGGAACCGGATCCGTATTCTTGATTTGGATTTGCATTTTCCAGTGGTTTAAAGATAACGTCGAAACTACTCGACGGGTTTTGAAGAAATTTTCACAACATATAGATTTTAGGTCATGGACGATCCTAGTAAGTTTTGTAGATAATCTGGATCTGAATTTGGAACTGGATTCTAGATTTTGATTGGCATTTTTCGCCACTTCAAAGATGATGTCAAAATAGATTGATGGATTTTGACGAAATTTCCACCACAGATAGGTCATAAGCCATGGATGATTTCAATATCCTTTGGCGGAGATCAGAAATCTCTGATTACTTATGTTAGTATTTGTATGTGTGCTGTACATTGTTTCTAGAATTTTGTTAAACACCACTTTGCTTATACAGGCAGTTAATCTTTTTACTCTCGACTCTAGCCAAAAACCTTTGGCTTGGTATACCTGACAATCTTATTATATTTCTGGACAGTCCTATTATTTGTGTAAAATATGTTTTAAAGTTTCAGTTAAGCCTGATTATGGACGAAGTATAGTCCGAAAGATTAAAGTAATGAATAAGAAAAAATAACTGAAATAATTTCAAAATGGTCAGTCTCTATCATCTAAAAAAAGCTCCGAAGCAAGAAGTGGAGAGTCCAACATGAAACTGTTTGTGTTTAATGTAAGTGTGTGCGTACTCAAAAAAAAAAAAAAAAAAAAAAAAAAAATATTGCAATATTGAAAAAAATACAAGAATGTAAAAACTACGTATAGTTAAATGCATAAAAATAGAGAGTCATTATTCTTAAGGTTTTTGCTGCTTACCAGTGCGAAGGACATTTGCCTTCCCTCAGTCAGTATATAAAGAGATCCCTGAGTCCTTCTCACCACAGTTGGCTCTGAGCAACCCACCATGATGTCTAAGGTAAGAAAACACATTTTCTATATCTTTTCTATATTTGCGATAAGTGCACTAAGGTTATTAATACTTCTCTCTAAATAATGCGATATAATATTACAAAGATTTGTTAAAAAAAAGAAATTTATCAAAACCAAATATTGATTTATACCGCGAAACAATGTTCAACTAGATCTTCAACAAAGAATATAAATGTAATTCACCATTTTTTTATTGTTTGAATATTTGTAAAATATATTTACTGTAGTCACATTTTGAGCACCATTTTAAGTTTTATCTGGATCGCAGAATTGCAATTAGTAATACATATTCTTATTGGATCTTTGATTTTGTACATTGTGTATTCTGTGATCTTCTTCTAGGAGTTTATCTTTTATTCAAAATGAATCAGAAAATAAGTATCAGATTGCTCAAAAATACTTCAGAAGCTTATTTAAATGGTGTTTTCCTTTTAGATAAATACCTCATTGTTAGAGATTGAAAATATGGACCATTTACTGTATATTATCATACTTTATTTCATCTTTACTATATTTGCCTTTTTACTTTTAATTAACATGTCATTTCTCATTATTATTTTTCAGATGATTCTTGCCACCTTTGCTGTGGTCCTTCTTGGGATGGTTGTAGCTGATCCTGTAGCTGATCCGGAACCAGGTCACTTTGGAGGCGGACTCCACCGTGGTTTTGGTGGCCATTTCGGTGGTTTCGGTGGGCATTTCGGTGGACGTGGATTTGGACATGGATTTGGTGGTGGGTATGGAGGATATCGTGGAAAAAGGAGCCCTGTAGCTGAACCTGAAGCCAACCCTGAGGCTCTTGCCGACCCAGAACCTGAAGCAGATCCTGGTCAATTTGGAGGAGTCCACCGTGGATTTGGTGGCCATCATGGAGGTAGCTTTGGTGGATTTGGAGGTTTCGGAGGACACATGGGCTTTGGAGGAGGTCATTTTGGAGGAGGTAGATTTTATGGTTAAGAGAAAAGAGATGAAGGTTTTCGAGTTTTCTTCCTAAAAGTAAATAAATGAGAGTATTATCAAAATATGCATTTCTCTTTTATTGACCACACTTATCAATATGAATCATGTATTCTTAATAAATCTTACCGTATAATTATCAAAATATAATAATAATGAATTTTCATACTATAGTCTCACCATTCAAAGAATAATTGCAAAATGAAATTCATCATCTATTTTCAATTGAGAGCATTAAAGTAAATCAGTTCTTTTTTCTTAATATTCCAACGGAAATTCAAAGTGACTGCCCTTTACTTACATTCTTTATTAGGTAGTCACCAAATAATCAAAAGTTATATTATTAATCTTTAACTTCATCATCTCTACGGTAGTAAAAAAGAATGAAATTTGTTTCCTAAAAGATACAATAAAAATAAATAAAATATTTGATGGCTTTTTTTGAAGTTTTACTAGTTTTTATATGGATAAATAAGTGATATGCGAATAAAGAAGTATGATTTTACTGGATTTTTCACATTCATTCATTTGTTTCTTCAACATAAAATGATGAAGAATATGGAAAATATGCTCCAATTTTCAGAAAAGAAGGAGCAATGGCAACTGTTACTTCTTCATGAATATTATTCAAACCTTAAATGTTTACATCGTAACTGAATTTTTGCATGTATGGAGAGGTTTATTTTTTTTTTATTTTTTTTTTTTTTATGAAAGTAATATTTTCCTCCTACTTTGAAAGGGTTCGATTCCAGTGCAGTGACGTAAGTGGTACCTTGGCTTTATTGTTCCTCTGTCCTATAAAAATGTGCTAAAGTTATTCAGTGTCTAATTTTGGATAATATGAGGAAAAAGAAGTACAAAAAAGTAATAAAGTGCTATTCCACAACTTTCTTTGCATTACGAAATCAAACCTCACAATAATTAAAGTAGGGATACTAATTGGCATAATCATCTTTTGGGAAACCTGTCATTATTAAGTTATCATGAAGTTGAAAGTTACCATAAATTGTTGATGTCTTGGAGTAACTACCTAAAGTTGACAGAAATTATTAATATTGTGATCTGAACTCGCAAACCACAATCCACAGTAAAAACTGCAGATAAAACAAAAATTAAATAAGAAACAAAGATGAATCAAGAAACAGGTGAATCTATGCATTCATGGACATAAAAAAGGACTTCGCTTATGATATATGTAGATTGAAAGGATTCTTAGAGTCAGTTATATTGTTCACTTCCAATACAATTTTGTAATCTGATTAAAGTATATTACGTGAACGGCTTTAAGTTAATGTGCAACATGAATGACCGCTCTTAGTAAGAAACTCATTAGGGCACCAGCAAACCTATTATGAACCTAATACATTCAAGAATCCTGTGATAAAAAAGTATCATTTAGCAAATGTTTCCTTTGCTGAAAAGTATTGTTCCGTATAGAAAATTTCTCGTAATCAGTTCTCGAGACATTTCATGATGATTAATCGGTAAACATTGGTATTTCTGGAAGATTTCTTGATTCATATACTCTAGCCACTCATTACTGAGGTATATTGTCTCAATCCTGTCCACAGTAAGCTATCCAGAAACCTTTTCCTTTGCCGACCTCTTGCTCTTTGCCCCTCCTTATCACTCTTTGAAGTGATCACTTCGGAGTTTTTGAGTGCTGGAAATGGCTAGGTCTCTCTCTCTCTCTCTCTCTCTCTCTCTCTCTCTCTCTCTCTCTCTCTCTCTCTCTCTCTATATATATATATATATATATATATAAATATATATATATATATATATATATATATATATATATATGTGTGTGTGTGTATATATATGTATATATATATATGTGTATATATGTATCTATATCAATCTATATATTCATATATATATATATATATATACAGGCACACACAGACAAACGTATATATATATATATATATATATATATATATATATATATATATATATATATATATATATATATATATATTTATATATGTATATATATACATATATATATATATATATATATATATATATATATATATATATATATATATATATAGATATGTAAATACAGGCGTATATATAAATATAGATATATATATATATATATATATATATATATATATATATATAAGTATATATATATACACTGTGTATATCCTTATCAATATATTTGTATATATATATAATGTGTGTGTGTGTGTATAGATATGTATACACACACACACACACACACACACATATATATATATATATATATATATATATATATATATATATATATATATATATATATATATATATATGCATATATACTGTATATGTGTGTGCGTATATACGTGTATATATAAATATATATGTAAATATATAAATATATATATATATAAATATATATGTATATATATATATATATATATATATATATATATATATATATATATATATATATATATATACATATGTATATATATATATTTAGTATATATGTGTCTATATAGATAGATAGGCAGATCGATAGAGAAATAGATAAATAGAATGAGAGATAGAGCGATAGATAGGAGTAAATAAACCCAACCATAACCTGAAGATAGATTATTTAAAAAAAAATATTTTCCTGAACAAATAATTTGTATGACAGCCAACATTCTTTTTGATGTGGAATATGACTCAGCCTTGCAATCGTGACCAATAAATAAGAGAGTTTGTAAGTGATTGCTCTGTTCACGTTTGGCCGTTAAGGCGTAGGAACTGATGGAGCAAGGACGCTCAACGAGTGCGGTGTCCTTTTGACTGGAATCCTTCGACTGTTTTTGCCAGATGATCTGTATTTTATCTGATTTATCTAAATGGTTTTATAGCCTTGCTGAGTTCAGAGTGAGGGTGGGGCGGTCGATCCGTTATGGTTTATCATATGTGTGTGCATATGTGCGTATGTGTGTGAGAGAGAGAGAGAGAGAGAGAGAGAGAGAGAGAGAGAGAGAGAGAGAGAGAGAGAGAGAGAGAGAGAGAGAGAGAGAGAGAATCTGGAAATAGGAAAAGAAGGTGGCCAGAATTATAAACATTGGGAGGACGATGTTCGCATGAGCTAGTAAGGTGATATATGAGGCGAGGTGAGTGCAATTAAACAATCATCGAGTTTATATGCAGCAATGTGCGAGTAAGAACGTCACAAAAATTCAAACATGAACAATCATGATACGCAAGTTGGTCTATAGGAGTGCAAGGAAGAGCGAGTGAAAAGAAATAAGCAAAACCATTACAGCTTTGAGTTACATGTTACATATTTCTAAACAACGTTTCATGTAATGTATTTCTATCAGCTTACAAAATTGTATTGGCAGTAAACAGTATGATTTACACTAATAATGCATTGAAGCTATTTACCTTAGGAAAAAAGCTAGAAAACCTTCATTTCTTCTCTCTCAACCATAAAATCGGCCTCCTCCGAAATGACCTCCACCAAAGTGTCCAACGAAACCTTCACGGAATCTGACGTTATAGAATCCAGGCTCAGTTTAGGGTTTGGGTTGAGCTAAAGGGATCGTTTTTCCACTGAAGCTTCCATAGCCACCATCAAAGCTACCTCCACGATGGGCACCAAATCCAGAGAATCCACAGTGGAGTCCTCCAAAGTGACCAGGATTTGCTTCAGGTTCTGGGTTGGCAAGAGTCTCAGGGTTGGCTACAGGGATCCCTTTACAGGGCTCCCTTTTCCACGGACGCTATAAGCCCATGGGCTCCAACAGGGAAAATAAAGCCAAGAGAGGAAAGGAAATTATGAAATAGATAAAGTACTAGAGAAATAATGAAGAATGAAAATAAAATATTATAAGAACCATTAAAATAGATCTTTCAAATATGGACTCTAAAAAGAGATTTATGTTAGGCTGTTCAACATTAAAGCATTTACTGCAAGTTTGAACTTTTGAAGTTCCGCCTGTTCAACTACATGGTTAGTAAGATCATTCAACAACTTAGTTTCAGCTGGAATAAAACTTCTAGAATATTGTGTAGTATTGAGTCGTACGATGGAGAAGGTATGACTAATAGAATTACTGCAT
>NC_090731.1:135661365-135663865 GCF_036898095.1 Palaemon carinicauda
CCCATTAAGTTTTGGAGATAATCCGGATCAGGATTCGTATTCTACAGTAGATCTGGATTTGAATTTTTCACTAGTTTAAAGATAACGTCAAAACCACTCGACGGATTTTGATGAAATTTTCCCCATATGTAGATTTTAGGTCATGGACGATCCCAGTAATTTTCGTAGATGCTCCGGATATGAATCCGGAACTGGATTCTAGATTTTGATTCGCATTTTTCGGCAATTCAAAGATAATGTCAAAACAAATTGATGGATTTTGACAACATTTTCACCACAGATAGGTCATAAGCCATGGATGACCTCTATAACCTTTGGCGGAGGTCAGAAATCTCTGATTGCTCTTTTTAGGATTTGAATACGTGTTGTACATTGTTCCTAGAATTTTGTTAAACACCAACTTGCTTATATAGGCAGTTAATCTTTTTACTCTCGACTCTAGCTTGGTATACCTGACAATCTTATTATATTTCTGGACAGTCCTATTATTTGTGTAAAATATGTTTTAAAGTTTCAGTCAAGCATGATTATAGACGAAGTATAGTCCGAAAAATTAAAAGAATGAATAAAAAAAAAATAACTGAAATAATTTCAAAATGGTTAGTCTCTATCGTTTAAAAAAAAAACTCCGAACCAAGAAGTGGAGAGTCCAACAGGAAACTGTTTTTTTTTTTTTTTTTTTTTTTTTTTTTTTTTTTTAATGTCAGTGTGTGCGTGCTAATAAAAAATGCAAGAATGTAAAAACTACGTATAGTTAAATGCATAAAAATAGAGAGTCATTATTCTTAAGGTTTTTCCTGCTTAGCTGTGCGAAGGACATTTGCCTTCCCTCAGTCAGTATATAAAGAGATCCTTGAGTCCTTCTCACCACAGTTGGCTCTGAGCAACCCACCATGATGTCTAAGGTAAGGAAACACACATTTTCTATATCTTTTCTACATTTGCGTTAAGTGCATTAAGTTTATTAATACTTTTCTCCAAATAATGCGATATAATATTACAAAGATTTGTTAAAAAATTAAATTTATCAAAACCCAACATTGATTTATATAGACGAAACAATGTTCAACTAGATCTTCAACAAAGAATATAAATGTAATTCACCATTTTTTCATTGTTTGAATATTTGTAAAATATATTGTATAATGTGGAGGTTGTTAAATATATTTACTGTAGTCACATTTTGAGCACCATTTTAAGTTTTATCTGGATCGCAGAATTGCAATTAGTAATACATATTCTTATTGGATCTTTGATTTTGTACATTGTGTATTCTGTGATCTTCTTTTTGGAGTTTATTTTCTATTCAAAATGAATCCAAAAATAAGTATCAGATTGCTCAAAATAGTTCAGATGCTTATTTAAATGGTGTTTTCTTTTTAGATAAATGCCTCATTGTTAGAAACTGAAAATATGGACCATTTATATTATCATACTTTATTTCATCTTTACTATACTTGCCTTTTTACTTGTAATTATAATGTCATTTCTCATTATTTCTTGCAGATGATTCTTGCCACCTTTGCTGTGGTCCTTCTTGGGATGGTTGTAGCTGATCCGGAACCAGGTCACTTTGGAGGTGGACTCCACCGTGGTTTTGGTGGCCATTTCGGTGGATTTGGTGGCCATTTCGGTGGACGTGGATTTGGACATGGATTTGGTGGTGGGTATGGAGGATACCGTGGAAAAAGGAGCCCTGTAGCTGAACCTGAAGCCAACCCTGAGGCTCTTGCCGACCCAGAACCTGAAGCAGATCCTGGTCACTTTGGAGGAGTCCAACGTGGATTCTCTGGATTTGGTGGCCATCATGGAGGTAGCTTTGGTAGATTTGGAGGTTTCGGTGGACACAGGGGCTTTGGAGGTCATTTTGGAGGAGGCAGATTTTATGGTTAAGAGAAAAGAGATGAAGGTTTTCTAGTTTTCTTCCTGAAAGTAAATAAATGAGAGTATTCTCAAAATATGTATTTCTCTTTTATTGACCACACTTATCAATATGAATCATGTGTTCATGATAAATCTTACTGTATAATTATTAAAAAATAATAATAATGAATTTTCGTACTATAGTCTCACAAATTTCTTTGCATTACGAAATCAAACCTCACAATAATGAAAGTAGGGATACTAATTGGCATATTCATATATTGGGAAACCTGTCATTATTAAGTTATCAAGAAGTTGAAAGTTACCACATATTGTTGATGTCTTGAAGTAACTACCTAAAGTTCACAGAAATTATTGATATAGTGATCCCAACTCGCCAACCACGATCCACAGTAAAGACTTTTGAAAAACTGTAGATAAAACAAAAATCAAATAACAAACAAAGATGAATCAAGAATCAGGTGAAACTATGCATTCATGAACGCACACACACACACACACACACACACACACACACAAAAAGACCCTCGCTAATGATAAATGTAGATTGAAAGGATTCTTAGTGCCAGTTATATTGTTCATTTCCAATACAATTTTGTAAGCTGATTAAAGTATA
>NC_090731.1:135668865-135671365 GCF_036898095.1 Palaemon carinicauda
AGATTTTGATTTGCATTCTTTGCCAATTCAAAGATAATGTCGAAACAAATTGGTAGATTTTGACGAAATTTTCACCACAGATAGGTCATAAGCCATGGATGACTTCAATATCCTTTGGCGGAGGTCAGAAATCTCTGATTGCTCTTTTTAGGATTTGCATACGGGCTGTACATTGTTCCTAGAATTTTGTTAAACACCAACTTGCTTATATAGGCAGTTAATCTTTTTACTCTCGACTCTAGCCAAAAACCATTGGCTTGGTATACTTGACAATCTTATTATTTTTCTGGACAGTCCTATTGTTTGTGTAAAATATGTTTTAAAGTTTTAGTCAAGCATGATTATGGAAGAAATATATTCCGTAACATTATAGTAATGAATAAAAAAAATGACTGAAATAATTTCAAAATGGTTAGTCTCTATCATCTAAAAAAACTCCCAACGAAGAGGTGGAGAGTCCAACAGGAAACTGCTTGTTTTTAATGTATGTGTGTGCGTGCTCAAAAAAAAAAAGAAAAAAAAAAAGAAAGAAAAAAAAAATTATGATATTGAAAAAAAATAGTAAAATGTAAAAACTACGTATAATTAAATGCATGAAAATAGAGAGTCACTATTCTTAAGGTTTTTGCTGCTTAGCAGTGCGAAGGACATATGCCTTCCCTCAGTCAGTATATAAAGAGATCCCTGAGTCCTTCTCACCACAGTTGGCTCTGAGCAACCCACCATGATGTCTAAGGTAAGGAAACACACATTTTCTATATCTTTTCTACATTTGCGTTAAGTGTATTAAGTTTATTAATATTTCTCTCCAAATAATGCGATATAATATTACAAAGATTTGTTAAAAAAAGAAATTTATCAAAACCCAATATTGAATTATACCGACGAAACAATGTTCAACTAGATCTTCAACAAAGAATATAAATGTAATTCACCATTTTCTTATTATTTGAATATTTGTAAAATATATTGTATAATGTGCAGGTTGTTAAATATATTTACTGTAGTCACATTTTGAGCACCATTTTAAGTTTCATCTGGATCGCAGAATTACAATTAGTAATACATATTCTTATTGGATCTTTGATTTTGTACATTGTGTATTCTGTGATCTTCTTCTAGGAGTTTATTTTCTATTCAAAATGAATCCAAAAATAAGTATCAGATTGCTTAAAAATAGTTCAGATGCTTATTTAAATGGTGTTTTCTTTTTAGATAAATGCCTCATTGTTAGAGACTGAAAATATGAACCTTTTATATTATCATGCTTTATTTCATCTTTACTACATTTGCATTTTTACTTGTTATTATGATGACATTTCTCATTATTTTTTTTCAGATGATTCTTGCCACTTTTGCTGTGGTCCTTCTTGGGATGGTTGCAGCTGATCCTGTAGCTGATCCTGAACCAGGTCACTTTGGAGGTGGACTCCACCGTGGTTTTGGTGGCCATTTCGGTGGATTTGGTGGCCATTTCGGTGGACGTGGATTTGGACATGGATTTGGTGGTGGATATGGAGGATACCGTGGAAAAAGGAGCCCTGTAGCTGAACCTGAAGCCAACCCTGAGGCTCTTGCCAACCCAGAACCTGAAGCAGATCCTGGTCACTTTGGAGGTGGACTCCACCGTGGTTTTGGTGGCCATTTCGGTGGATTTGGTGGCCATTTCGGTGGACGTGGATTTGGTCATGGATTTGGTGGTGGGTATGGAGGATACCGTGGAAAAAGGAGCCCTGTAGCTGAACCTGAAGCCAACCCTGAGGCTCTTGCCGACCCAGAACCTGAAGCAGATCCTGGTCACTTTGGAGGAGTCCATCGTGGATTCTCTGGATTTGGTGGCCATCATGGAGGTAGCTTTGGTGGATTTGGAGGTTTCGGAGGACACAGGGGCTTCGGAGGTCATTTTGGAGGAGGCAGATTTTATGGTTAAGAGAAAAGAGATGAAGGTTTTGGAGTTTTCTCCTTGAAAGTAAATAAATGAGAGTATTCTCAAAATATATATTTTACTTTTATTGACCACACTTATCAATATGAATCATATGTTCATGGTAAATCTTACTGTATAATTATTAAAAAATAATAATAATGAATTTTCGCACTATAGTCTCACCATTCAAAGAATAATTGCAAAATGAAATTCATCATCTATTTTGAATTGAGAGCATTAAAATAAATCAGTTCATTTTTCTTAATATTTCAACGGAAATTCAAAGTGACTACCCTTTACTTACATTCTTCATTAGGTAGTCACCAAATAATCAAAAGTTATGTTAGATTGTTAATCCTTAACTTCATCATCTCTACAGGAGTAAAAAAGAATGAAATTTGTTTCCTAAAATATGGAATAAAAATAAATAAAATATTTGATGCCATTTTTTGAAGTTTTACTGGATTTTATATGGATAAATAAGTGATATGCGAATAAAGAAGTATGATTTTATTCGAATTTTCACATTCATTCATTTGTTTCTTCAACATAAAATGATGAAGAATATGGAAA
>NC_090731.1:135673865-135676365 GCF_036898095.1 Palaemon carinicauda
TTACAGTGTACGAACGTGTATGAAACATGTGAGGTACATGGTTCCCCCCATAAAAATGTCATACACGTGAAATAAGGCGCCCTGCTCTAGAGAGGCTTACTTTAGGAGGGTCGTTAGGCTGGATATATTATTATTATTATTATTATTATTATTATTATTATTATTATTATTATTATCATTACTTGCTTAGCTACACCCCTAGTTGGAAAATCATAATGCTATAGCCCAAGGACTCCAACAGGGAAAATAGCCCAGTGAGGAAAGGAAATAAGGAAACTACAATAAAAGTATACAACAATTAAAATGAAATATTTTAAGAACATTAACACCTAACCACCGCCTAAACTCACACAATTACTGCTCCCAAAATTACTAATATTATCACAACTACTGCCAATAATATTGTTGAACATTTATATTATAACAACAGATCCCAAAGGAGTTTTTAGTTTCTATTCTATTTGGACATTTTGCTATCTATGCAACATCAGTATTTCTGGAGAAATTCTCATTACTATGTGGATTTCTTCTCTTCTTTTTAGAATTTTCCTTGAACAAACTTTCTAGTTATATCCTTGAGGATAAACTGGAAATTACTTCTCCTAATTTTACGTTCTTTCCAGTAACTCGTGAATTCTGGAAGGAACCTCTGGATTTCTGATACACACTTATGGTAGAGAACTTGTGAGATTTATCACTATAATCAAGTTCAAATGTGCTGAAATATGATCCTGAAGTTCGGAGGCTATTCATGATGATAAGGACAAAGTTTCTATAACATACGTGATAGGTACCACGTGATCACCTGCTACCACTCCAAAGGAATGGACATTTTGAAAAAGAATGCAAGTCTAAGAATGAAGATAAAGTCTGCGGGAAATATTCAGGGAGACACTCCACCAGGGAGTGTAATTCGCAAGTGTCCAAGTGTATAAACTACACAACGTTAAACAGACCAAGTGACCACACAGTAAATTCTAGAGACTGCAAAGCTTATGACTTGGAATTGAAAAGACTAGCGGAAAATACTGATCATGGTTACAAGGGATATCATAAACTGTGGCTATGTAAATATACAATCTGTAGGTATAAGACTGTTCGAATTCGAGAATTGATAAACAAGAAATATTTAAATATGCTAGCATTATCTGAAACATGGTTAAATAACTTGGACAAGGCAAAATTCACTGAAATGACACCCCTTACACATGCCTTCTTTCACATACCGAGAGAAGGTAGGTCTGGTGGGGGTGTCGGACTCTTTATTCATAAAAGTTACTCAAATCTCAAAACGTTATATAATAAGCTTCCACGAGACATTCAAATGATTGAAGACATTAAGGTTTTCAAGAGGAAACTGAAGACTTTTTTATTTCAACAGTCATACAACAGTGACGATTTAACAGTAAATGAACAATACACGATATGAAACCTTAGATACTCTGAACGAACAAGGTAAAACGAGAGTGGAGGTCCTGTAGAGAGTGGGGTTCCCCTGCTGTATGGGACCGGAAAAGCAGCCATTAAAGTAAATAAGAGGTTATGAAAATACCACCTGGGATTATGATAGCATAAACATTTTTCATAACGTAAATATATACATCCAAACTAAATCCTTGCAAGAATGAATATAATTTTTTATGAATAAAACTTTTTCCTCCGACATTGCAAGGGAGATGTGGTTTGATTGCATTGCAGTGACGTCAGTGGTACCCTGGAACTTTTGTTCCTTCGTCCTGGAATCTTCTGGATTTCTTGACTATCAAGAACAGTGATGAAATGATTCAAAAATAATCTTGACATATTACAAAGAAAAATGAAAGTGTAACAAAAGTAAATGAACGTGATTTTACATTGCAATTACAGTAGTATTAGCATTTCAGGCTACTCTACAATTGAGTTACTAATACGAGGTCACTAGTGACTAGGTGACCTATTATTATGATATCACAAAGTTAACTCTAAATGTGGATGCCTAAGAACAACTTTGTAAAATTGAAAGATATGATTAATATTGCGATCAAAACTCGCCCACCACGATCAACTCAAAGACGCTTACATTTAAGACTGAATTATACATCGAGGAAATGAAGTGAAAAAGGTTCAATATTATTATTATTATTATTATTATTATTATTATTATTATTATTATTATTATTATTATTATTATTATTATTATTACCATAGAATGAGAACACATTCAAATAGAAAAAATTGTTTACCTTTAATATGATGATTTGAAAAGAATTGTTTTATATTTGAAGAAAACATGTGAAAGAATAAATAAAGAAAAAAAAACTGAATGAAAATAAGATGAAAAAAGAAACAGATTAATTTATGCATTAGTGAACATCAATAAAAGTTTGAAGAGTTATATTAATGATAAATGTCCCTTTAACTTATCATTAACCTCAATTAAATTGTTCCCTGCCAATACAATTTTGTCAGCAGATAAAAATGAGTCACATAAACCCTTTTGAAATGATATGTAACATGTGAA
>NC_090731.1:135681365-135698865 GCF_036898095.1 Palaemon carinicauda
TGAAAAAAGAAACAGATTAATTTATGCATTAGTGAACATCAATAAAAGTTTGAAGAGTTATATTAATGATAAATGTCCCTTTAACTTATCATTAACCTCAATTAAATTGTTCCCTGCCAATACAATTTTGTCAGCAGATAAAAATGAGTCACATAAACCCTTTTGAAATGATATGTAACATGTGAATTTACAACTATTAGTAGGAAACTCATATTAACAACTTACATTCTCAAATTTTATATCCAAAACCTGTTGTTCTGGAAACTATGTTCGATGACCTTCTGTAATTATTACAATATCAATGACTATTTTTTGATCATTTGTTAATTATTCTTTTGATAGTGCTTGCATACATTGCCTTTATTTTTGTTTCCTCTTCTACATCTCTCTCTCTCTCTCTCTCTCTCTCTCTCTCTCTCTCTCTCTCTCCTCTCTCTCTCTCTCTCTCTCTCTCTCTTTAAATGACTAATGACCTCGATCTCCCTTTGAACTCGGCAAGACTGCAACACCGTATAGATACATCAGATCAAAAATAGATCTTCTGGCAAAATAGTAGAAGGATTTCAGTCCAAGGATACCATACACGTTGAGTGTCCTTGCTTCATCAGTTACTGCATGTATTAGGCTTTTACAAATAAGAGGTAGTTGAAATATTGTTTGCTATATATATATATATATATATATATATATATATATATATATATATATATATATATATATATATATATATATATATGTATGTATATATATATATATATATATATATATATATATATATATATATATATATATATATATAATATATATATATATGTATATATATATATATATATATATATATATATATATATATATATATCTATATATATATATATATATATATATATATATATATATATATATATATATATATATATATATATATATATTCAGATACATAAGAAATTGACAAGGAGAAACTAAAAGTGAAAGGTGAAATAGATTTTGTTCTCACTGAACAAGTAAATCTAGTTAAAGATGCAACAATTATAAAGAAGTTGAAGTCGAGCAAACATAAAATGGTGAGGAGCAAAATTTGTCTAAATTTAAGGAAAGAAAGAGGAAAATTAACTAGAAAAGGTAACTCTCATGTAATAAGAGAGAAATATGATGAGTTTAGTTTAGCGATACAATATAGGTACTGCAAGCTCTATGATAAAATGGAAGCAAGTAAACAAGAAATGAACAGTAATTCAACAAAATGCTTATCGTAATCAGTACAAGAGACCGGTGGAAATCTGTCTTATCAAGATTAAGGAAAACTTTCAGAAAAGACCAACAGTCTAATGAATAAAATTTTGGTAGTAAGGGTAAAATCCATAACAGATGAAATAAAATTAGCAGAATTTATCAAAATGATAAACAAACAAATAACTCACACTGTCTTGTGCGTAGACTGTGCTAGAATTTTATTATAGGTGAGAAAATTGAAGTACACTTTTGTTTCTTGCAAACATAATCGTAGAAGTAATACAATTTTATTTTTTTTCCAAAATTTTTATATGATTTATATTCATTATTATTCTGTAAAATGTTTTCTAACTTAGTGGCTTTTATTATTAATCATTTTGGTTAGAATTTTAGATAAATAGCTGAAAAATAACAGTAAATCTTCCAGCAAGCCACCAGAGACTTTCCATGCAAATCCTGGAAATGATTCAGATGAGTAAATTAAACACTGATGTCGACATATCCTTCCTTCACTTCAGGAGGTTGAGTTGGCCGTAGAAGTTAATGTGGTCTGGACACACTTCACTGGCATACCCGACAGAAAAGCTGGCATATATCTATGTATTCTTACTCCATATAGAATTGGTCTAAATTTAGGTGATTTGCATCCACTAATATCATATGTAATAAAATTCACAAAGATTTTTATCAAAAATAATTTTCATGATGAAAATCGGCCCCCTAGACGCTTTATATAGCACTAACTGATAAGTCCAATGACCGATAATTTGACTTTATTCCAGAAAATAATACTGCTTCCTGATTTAATTCATCATCATCATCTCATCTTACGACTATTGACGCAAAGGGCCTCGGTTAGATGTTGCCAGTTGTCTCAATCTTGAGCTTTTAAACCTATACTTCTCCATTCATCATCTCCTACTTCACACTTCATAGTCTTCAGCCATATACGCCTGGGTCTTCTAACTCTTCTAGTGCCTTGTAGAGCCCTTTTAAACGTTTGGTGAGCTAATCTATCTTGGGGAGTGCGACGAGCATGACCAAACCATCTCCATCTACCCCTTACCATGATCTCATCCACATATCGCACTCGAGTAATCACTCCTATAGTTTCATTTTTAGTCCTGTCTTTCCATTTCTCTCCCAATATTCTTCTGAGCGCTTTGTTCTGAAATCTATCACATCTGTTGGATATTGTTTCATTGTCCTACCACGACTCCTGTCCATTTAGTACCACCAACCTTACTAAATTAATATATATATATATATATATATATATATATATATATATATATATATATATATATATATATATTATATATATATATATATATATATATATATATATATATATATATATATATATATATATATATATCACAATCTTTATATGCAATTTCAGGTGATTTGATTTCCAAATTTTACTTAACCTAGCCAATGTATGATTTGCCTTTTTCAATCTTTCATTAAACTCTTATTCCAATGTTTAAAGATATTAAACGATTCCATCTAATTAATCTTTTCTCCTTCCAATGATATTTCATCATTTATTGCATATTCCGGTCTCATTATTTCTGTCTTCCTCCTATCTATTTAGAGCCCAACGTCCTGTGATATTTCTTGTATTCTCGTAACCAAGCTTTGCAAGTCCCGTGATGTTCTACTAATTAGGACAGCGTCATTAGCATACTGTACAGTAGGTCAGCTAATTTCTTATTACCAATCCTGTCGAATCCTTCTCCACCATCCTCAACTGTTTTATTTAATGATAAGAAAATATTTTTTTTTTTTAAATCTGTCAAACACATTTACAGTTTCTTTCTCATTTGTGGCGCCCTTTTGGAAACGTCCCTGACTGGCATCCTGCCAGACTCAAGTTCAAGACCCGCTCAAACTTGATAGTTTCTTGTAGTGTTTGTAACCTCACCAACTTTGTAAACAAATTTTGGAGGGTTTGGGAAGCCTAAAGGTCTACCTGCTGATTCATCAGCAGCCATTACCTTGCCCTCCCTCTTTTGCTCCTAGTTTTGGCGGAGAGGAGGTTTGGTCTCAGATCACCTGTATATATGGTCACCCTCTCGGTCATTGTCCTGCTAGGGCATTATCACTGTTGTCATCGTCCCTAACCTCTTACCATAAGGATTTATCTAGGATCCATGAGGTTGGCTGTAATATTTTTTTGCGTATTTTATATTTTTTGTTAGTTTGTGCAATATACGAAATTCTTGCTAATTTCTTTCAGGAGATATATGTTTTTAGGTTACTTATGAAATATATTATAATAAATAGTTACTTTGTTGAACGGTTTTATTTACATGGTCAGTAGTTTTGCATATTGATAGTAGTATTTTCTTATATAAATAGAAAACAGGACGGGATACAACAATAATTTTAAATTATTTCATAATTACTGTGGGATGAGATCGACCCGCAAGACCTTGAAAGGTTTGCTAAACAGCGATAACTGTCCAGGGACAACATTTTCTATTAAAAAAAGGTAGCAGTTATAACGGTCACTTCCTGGAACCCAGAGATGATCCAAAAATATATTCGTCTCAGGCCATCATCCTGACAAGGTCTCTTTCTTGACTTATTTATTGTAGAAAACTATAAAAATTCCCAGAGATGTTTTGCAATGGCCTTTTAAAACCATTTGTTTTTTAGAACTGACAATTTATAAATAAAGATACGAAAAAGAAGTATTTTATGAAATGTTCATGATTTGAGAATTCGGAGATTTGTTTGAAAGTCTTCTTTGTTTTTAGTAGCTGACGTTATTTTTCTTTTTTTCCTTTTTCTTTCAAATGTTGAGCCTTATTTGTTCTTTATAACAAACTTGAGATTTATTTGAGGAAAAGTTTAATTTCCTTCAGTAAATCTAAGATTTTTCTTAGATAATCACATATATATCCAAGCCAAGCTTTTGTTCTTGGAGGAATCCATAATCTTTCGTATCGAGTATTTCATTACCGAATACAACATAATCAAATTCTGCAACAAAATATAGAATCTGTTTTTGACATACGAATCCACCTCCGACCTTGAGCAAAGAAGTGTTGTGCAGCGAAGCCGAGATCAGGACGTCGTGTCAGCATCGAAAACTAACAAATCGACCTTTGTACCATAGAACGTAACCTTTGTACCAAAGATAGTAAGAAGAATTGGCGTCGGTGAAATAAAAACGCTTGTTGCTAATCTTGCATGACAATATTCATCGGAATTACGTCACAAAAAGAGAATTTTTTTCTGTTCATCAACGTGCAAAGTAAAATTGTGAAATTCTATCTGTTGTTTTCTTTTACCCTTATTCGAATTTATTCTCTTTGCGTTCAAGCAAGGAGAACTTGAGGCCAAGGTCCAGAGCCATTGGTGTCCCATAAAACCACCGCTGGGAAGGTAAACTTTTTACATACGAACAATTTTTTATTTTTTATTTATGACTGTAGTTTCTTAACCAAAAATGAACGAAGTCCAACTTTTAAAGGCTGTTACTTACACCACTTCTCATTTACTTTTGTAAAAAAAAAAAAAAAAAAAAAAAAAAAAAAAAAAATATGGATGAAAAGAAATGCAGTATTACATAAAAGAAAAGGAAAACTATTTCACACACATATAAGGGCGATATTACTTTACATTTTGTTGGCAATGCGTAACATCATAAAATATTGATATAGTTTATGATGTTTTGAAGCCTGACAAAAATGTCTTTATGTATAGATCTGTTTTATTTTTGCTGAAAAATTATAATTTTTTAAATTATTTCCTTTTACGAGCACTTAGAAAATAATTTGATTAGGCACGGAATAGTTATATCAAAAAGATTAACTTTATATTTCTACTTATATATATATATATATATATATATATATATATATATATATATATATATATATATATATATATATATATATATATATCTATAGATTAACATATGTGGATAAGTAACATGTGTCTCTGTTACGAATTACGGAAAATTTAAACTTATAGCTATATATATATATATATATATATATATATATATATATATATATATATATATATATACATATATACATACATATATATATATACTTATATATATATATATATATATATATATATATATGTATGTATATATATATATTCATTTATATATATACATACATATATATAAACAGGTATATATATATACATATATATATATATATATATATATATATATATATATATATATATATATATATGTATATATATACATATATAAATATATATATATATATATATATATATATATACATATATATATATATATATATATATATATATATATATATATATACATACATATATACATACATACATACATATACATACACACATATATATACACACATATATATATATATATATATATATATATATATATATATATATATATATATATATATATATATATATATACAGGTATATATATATGTATATATATATATATATATATATATATATATATATATATATATATATATATATATATATATGTATATATATATGTGTGTGTGTGTGTGTATCTGTGTGAGTAATCTAGATACGAGTGATCATTGTTAGCTCTTTAGATTTTTAAAAGATTTATAATATTTATTTCGGTCTAAAGGTCTGACAGCCGGTATCGCTACATCTCTAAGATGAATTGACAGTTTTGGTTACGATCTTCGTTGTTCGATGCATCTTGCAATTCTTCTTCTTCTTCTCCTTATTCTTCTTCTTCTTCTTCTTCTTCTTCTTCTTCTTCTTCTTCTTCTTCTTCTTCTGTATTTCAGCGACCTTCTGTCTCAGTTTAGCATTACGTGACATGATTAATTCATGTTGTGAAAATTGTCACATTTTAAATATTCCTCCGGTATTGCCACTGCTGAGACAACTGCATTTGCTGAGAACATTACAGAAAAAGCTATTAAAGTTATCCATTAGGAAAACAGTGCAAAGATCAGATGATTATGCAGAGGTAATTAAATTGTCTAGTTTTACTTCTTTAATTGTAAGAATACATTCTAATGAATTACAACAGAATTAGATATAATTGATTAAGCATTCTATAAATATGAGGAAGAAAGGAAAACAATGACCTAGAGTCCTAGACCGATCGAGTAAGTGTGTTCAGAATCTCGTAGCAAAACTCCATCAAACCCAATTGACCTGGGACACAATCTTTGAAGTGATAGCATAGGAAAATGAACGATAAACGTTGTTTAGGAGGAGCAGGAAACATCTAGAATTATACTTGTTTAGCAGTTTTCTTATATTCACACAAAACATTTCCATCGCCTCACACCCAATCGTCCCTCCCCCCACCAACCCCACCCCCACCCCCACCCCACCCCAAAAAAACGAAAAAACTAAACGAGAGCCATTGCTACTTGGGATTTGTTGATTCAAAAAGTAACTGGTAAGATTGCATTTCCATTATATTAAAAATACCACAAGTAAATCTTAGGGAGTTCAAGATATAAGGATAAGAAGGTTGCCTTGGCATAAATAAAATCAAACTGTGTCTTCTTTCCAAGGTTATCTGATGAAGACCCTAAATAAATAAATAACAGGGAAAGCTTCTGGCACAAGGATTAGAAAGGATGATAAATCGTGAGAAAAATAGTTCGTTTAGGAAAGTTTGAAATTAGATCTCTGGATGTGGTCACCTATTAAAACTGAAGAAAATCAAAGGATTTTTTCTATATGTATATTAAATGCTTCGAAAAGAGACGTATATGCTTAATAAATAAATTATATATTTTGTCCTAAGTACAGTTATAAGGTTAAAAAAAGCCACCATCCAAGAGATCATAATCTGAGGCACACATCCCTTTCTGGTGTATACTGTAGAGTTTCTCTTACAGAACTAAAACCGTTCAACTACCGCCCAACTACGTCAGGACTGTTCTGCTCCAGAACACAACACCAACCGACTCGCAACTAACATTACCGCCTATGTTTTCATGATTGTGGACGGTCTGTTCTGAGCCTGGATTCCACATCGCCTTTACTATCATTACTGATGTAATAATAGCCGTAAATTTGCAGTTACCCATGAACTTCTGGTACAAAAATAAACGATCCGTTGGAATAAACATAAGTACTAGGGCTGGGTTTTGTTCAAGGCCACAATTATTTCGGAAAGAAAAAATTCTACGCGATCCCACATCTAGATTAAATGTTAGGGGAAAAGAATTACTCTGACGGTGAACCCAGTTTCTTGCGCATCTAGGAAAACATAGAGAAGGATAAGCCCATTAAGCAATATACTATAAGCAAGCTAAATGTACTACACCCGAAAAGAGAGCGCCATTGAAAGCGAATCCTTCTGAAGTCCTTCTGAATGTTTTTATAATCGTCTTTTAAGTCATACTAAAAATCATAATTAAGAAATGTATGAAAAAGAGATACTAAAAACACTGCAGTAAATGTGGCTGTTTATGTTAATCACATGTTTATCTTTTGATACTTTTTTTCCTTAGTACTTTTGGAGCAAAGGGCATAGACTAATAAAGCTCCCATCCCCCTTTTCCTTTTTCTTAGATTTCTATTTGACATCTGTAGCTGCAAGAACTTGAAAATATAGATTAAGAGAAAACCGAATTGGAAATAAAATATCGAATGCTTATAAAAATGAAAAATGAAATCAGAAAAGTAAAGTTACTTAACGGAACGAAACAAAGAAACTTAGGATTTACTAAATCTTTAGCATTTGAACACCAATAACATTTATGAAGGCATTACGAATTGTTTGGCCAATCTCATAACCAAAAAATATTTTACGGAGTTTTTCGTCCATTTTCTATAACTTTTCATAAAAAATAACAAAGACTAAATGAAAGACAAAATATCCGGGAATGAATGAAGGAAAATTACCAAAAAGAAGTCAGTCAGGAAAGCGTGTGGATATTAATACTGAAATAGAGATTAAAATTAGCCTAAAGTGTGGGAATTCTGACAGACAGTCAAAGTCAGGTTATATTTCAGGTGTTATAGTTTATAGCCTATATCATATATATATTTTTAGTAATCATAAAAACTGTAGATCAGCCATGATAATATCTTGACATTTTCTTTGTTTCATGATTTTCTGCCTGATTAATTTGGCATTGATATCTCAAGATGTTGGATAATCGTCTTGAAATTCGTCACAATTAATATTTTTGTCTAATGAAAAATGCAAATCAATCCTAAGGCAATAATCGTTATCTTACTTGTTAGTGGAGGTTTGAGACACTTGATTTATTTAGTTATGAATTTATATATATATGCACACTCACAAATGTGCAGACACACACACACACACACACACACACACACACATATATATATATATATATATATATATGTATATATATATATATATATATATATATATATATATATATATATATATATATATATATATATATATATATATTAATGACTATTTTGTTGACCATTAATTATTTTTTTGATAGTGCTTACTTTCATTGCCTTTATTTTTGTTTCCTCTTCTACGTCCTCTCTCTCTCTCTCTCTCTCTCTCTCTCTCTCTCTCTCTCTCTCTCTCTCTCTCTCTAAATGACTAATAACCTTGCTCTCCCTTTGAACTCAGCAACAGCAAGACTGCAACACCGCATAGCCACATCAGATCAAAAATAGATCTTCTGACAAAATAGTAGAAGGATTTCAGTCCAAGGATATCATACACGTTGTGTCCTTGCTTCATTAGTTACTGCATGTATTATGCTTTTACAACTTTGAGGTCATTGAATTTAGTTAAAGATGTAACAGTTATAAAGAAGTTAGAGTTGAGGGACCATAGAATAGTTAAAAGCAAATTTTTTTTTAGATTTAAGGAAAGAAAGAGATGAATTAATAGAAAAAAAAACTCTCATGTAATAAGAGAAAAATCTGACGAGTTTAGTTTAGCGATACAAAATAGGTACTGCAAGCTATATGATAAAATGGAAGCAAGTAAAGAAGAAATGAACAGTAATTCAACAAAATGCTTATCGTAATCAGTACAAGAGACCGGTGGAAATCTGTCTTATCAAGATTAAGGAAAACTTTCAGAAAAGACCAACAGTCTAATGAATACAATTTTGGAAGTAAGGGTAAAATCCAAAACAGATGAAATAAAATGAGCGTAATTTATCAAAATGATAAGCAAACAAATAACTCACACTGTCTTGTGCGCAGACTTTGCTAGAATTTTATTATAGTTGAGAAAATTAAAGCAGTCTTTTTTGTCTACCAAGATGTTCGCTAAAATAATAGAACTTTACTTTTTTTTCTAAATTCTTATATGATTTATATACATTACTGTTCTGTAAAATGTTTTCTAAATTAGTGACTTTTAGTATTAATCTTTTTTGTTAGAATTTTAGATAAATAGCTGGAAAATAACAGTAAATCTTCCAGCAAGCCACCAGAGAATTTCCATGCAAATCCTGGAAATGATTTAGATGAGTGAATTATACACTGACGTCGACATATCTAACTCTTTTAGTGCCTTGTGCAGTCCAGCTAAAAGTTTGGTGAACTAATTTATCTTGGGAGGTGCGAAGAGCATGACCAAAACCTCTCCATCTACCCTTTACCATGATTTTATCCACATATGGCACTCGAGTAATCACTTCTATAGTTTCATTTCTAATCCTGTCCTGCCATTTCACTCACAATATTTTTCTCAAATCTATTGGGAAGTCGGGGAAAGAGACTGATAAGACTGGTAAGAGACTGATGTCTCGCCAGGTAAATCCTGAACAGCTGATTAGTATTTAGGTTCCGACTTCTTTTATGGCCTGCCATAGTATGGTTGGTATCGACCTGGCCTTTCATTAGAAGGGGTCAGCGTTCGATCCCAAGTATGAGGTAGAAATTTATTTCTATTTGAACACGATGTTGTGTTGATAATTATCCATGTTGACTCATTAGGGGTAATTGAATGAATTACTATCAATTGTGTCACGTGCTGGGCCGGGAAGTCGGGGAAAACTCGCTGGTAAGAGACTGATGTCTCGCCAGGTAAATCCTGAACAGCTGATTACCAGTTAGGTTCCGACTTCTTTTATGGCCTCTCGTGGTATGGTTGGTATCAACCTGGCCTTTCATTAGAAGGGGCCAGCGTTCGATCCCAAGTATGAGGTAGAAATTTATTTCTATTTGAACACGATGTTGTGTTGATATTTATCCATATATATATATATATATATATATATATATATATATATATATATATATATATATATATATATACATATATATACATATATATATGTATATATATATATATATATATATATATATATATATATATATATATATATATATAGATATGTATAGCTATATATATATATATATATATATATATATATATATATATATATATATATATATATATATATATATATCTTTATATATACATATACACATATATAAAATATATATATATATATATATATATATATATATATATATATATATATATATATTTATATATATATGTATATATATATATATACATATATATATATATATATATATATATATATATACATATATATACATACAAGTATATATATGTATATATATATATATATATATATATATATATATATATATATATATATATATGTACATATATATACATATATATATATATATATATATATATATATATATATATATATATATATATATATATATATATATATATATATATGTACATATATATACATATATATATATATATATATATATATATATGTGTGTGTGTGTGTGTGTGTATGCATGTACATTGTCATTATTAGCACTTGAAATATTCCGAAAATTATACTAAGGATATACAGCGTTTAACGTGACTTTTTGCGGTAAAAAAGGTACAACTAAACTACAGAGAAGAAAAAGGTAAGTTCCCGGGGTCATTTAGTCCATTAATTCAGAAGTCAGTCAGTCAACTAATTTTCTATACTTAGCTCAGTTCTCGTATTTTTCCATCCTTACAGTAAATAGCCTTCAGGATACTGACTAACGAGAGATCAAGGTTAAATGCCATTTGAAAATAAACTCCAGTGTGTAATCTTATTATTGCAACCGGGAAGAATGTAATTATTCCAAATATACTTAGTACACCACTTGTGCTATCGTAGAGAGATTCCGAATGCATACGCAGACTGCATCAATAAAAAACATCACAGATGAATATACACTAAAAAAAAAAAAAAAAAAAAAAAAAACATCTTACAGAGCAGGTAAAGGTAGCGCACACAGATAGTTTGGTCGGGTATCTAAGAATGACCGAAGCTATTCATACTAAAGATATAAAGTCTTCTTTAAAATATCAGGAAGAAGGTTGCGATAGAATTTTTAAAATTTTAAAATGTTGAATTTTATGCCCCTTTTTTGTTTGTACTTATTTTTAAAAATGATAAATATGTATTTTATTATTTTTACTTCTAATATCCCATTTTTGCTAAATATTTTATTTTGACAATAGATATGTATATTTTCAAATTCTGACAATTATGTTTGAACATTTGGTGATTTTCATCTCCGTCAAGGAGGTATTGCGATCGAAACGGTTTATTTATTTGTCTGTGTCTATGGATATTGTCTGTGGACATTTGTCTGTGGACAGGATTACGTCAAAAGTATTTTTCTAAAATTTCCACCGAAGATAGACCTTATGTCATTGGCAACCCCATGAAATTTTGAAGAAGATTTTTTGTTTGTCTGTGGACAGGATTGCGTCAAAATTACTCGACGGATTTGACAAAATTTTTACCACATTTAGATCTTAAGTCATGGACGGCCCCATTAAGTTTTGGAGATGATCCAGAACTGGATCTGTATTCTTGATTCGGATTTGCATTTTTCAGTGGTTTAAAGATAAACGTCAAAACTACTCGACGGGTTTTGACGAAATTTTCACCACATATAGATTTTAGGTCATGGACGATCCCAGTAAGTTTTGTAGATGATCTGGATCTGAATTTGGAACTGGATTCTAGATTTTGATTGGCATTTTTCGTCACTTCAAAGATGATGTCAAAACAAATTGGTGGATTTTGTCGAAATTTTCACCACAGATAGGTCATAAGACATGGATGACTTCAATATCCTTTGGCGGAGGTCAGAAATCTGTGATTGCTCTTTTTAGGATTTGCATACGTGCTGTATATTGTTCCTAGAATTGTGTTAAACACCAACTTGCTTATATAGGCAGTTAATCTTTTTCAATCTCGACTCTAGCCAAAAAAAATTTGGCTTGGTAAACCTGACAATCTTATTATATTTCTGGACAGTCCTATTATTTGTGTAAAATATGTTTTAAAGTTTTAGTCAAGCATGATTATGGACGAAATATAGTCCGAAAGATTAAAGTAATGAATAAAAAACTATAATTGAAATAATTTTTAAATGGGTAGTCTCTATCATTTAAAAAAAAAACTCCGAACCAAGAAGTGGAGAGTCCAACGGGAAACTGTTTTTTTTTTTAATGTCAGTGGGTGCTTGCTCAAAAAAAGAAATAAAAAATACAATAATGAAAAAAAAATACAAGAATGTAAAAACTACGAATAGGTAAATGCATAAAAATAGAGAGTCATTATTCTTAAGGTTTTTGCTGCTTAGCTGTGCGAAGGACATTTGCCTTCCCTCAGTCAGTATATAAAGAGATCCTTGAGTCCTTCTCACCACAGTTGGCTCTGAGCAACCCACCATGATGTCTAAGGTAAGGAAACACACATTTTCTATATCTTTTCTACATTTACGTTAAGTGCATTAAGTTTATTAATACTTCTCTCCAAATAATGCGATATAATATTACAAAGATTTGTTAAAAAAGGAAATTTATCAAAACCCAATGTTGATTTATACCGACGAAACAATGTTCAACTAGATCTTCAACAAAGAATATAAATGTAATTCAACATTTTCTTATTATTTGAATATTTGTAAAATATATTGTATAATGTGCAGGTTGTTAAATATATTTTCTGTAGTCACATTTTGAGCACCATTTTAAGTTTCATCTGGATCGCAGAATTACAATTAGTAATACATATTCTTATTGGATCTTTGATTTTGTACATTATGTATTCTGTGATCTTCTTCTAGGAGTTTATTTTCTATTCAAAATGAATCCAAAAATAAGTATCAGATTGCTCAAAAATAGTTCAAATGCTTATTTGAATGGTGTTTTGTTTTTAGATAAATGCCTCATTGTTAGAGACTGAAAATATAAACCATTTATATTATCATACTTTTTTTCATCTTTATTACATTTGCCTTTTTACTTGTAATTATAATGTAATTTCTCATTATTTTTTTTTCAGATGATTCTTGCCACCTTTGCTGTGGTCCTTCTTGGGATGGTTGCAGCTGATCCTGTAGCTGATCCGGAACCAGGTCACTTTGGAGGTGGACTCCACCGTGGTTTTGGTGGCCATTTCGGTGGATTTGGTGGTCATTTCGGTGGACGTGGATTTGGACATGGATTTGGTGGTGGGTATGGAGGATACCGTGGAAAGAGGAGCCCTGTGGCTGAACCTGAAGCCAACCCTGAGGCTCTTGCCAACCCAGAACCTGAAGCAGATCCTGGTCACTTTGGAGGAGTCCACCGTGGATTCTCTGGATTTGGTGGCCATCATGGAGGTAGCTTTGGTGGATTTGGAGGTTTCGGAGGACACAGGGGCTTTGGAGGAGGTCATTTTGGAGGAGGCAGATTTTATGGTTAAGAGAAAAGAGATGAAGCTTTTCTAGTTTTCTTCCTGAAAGTAAATAAATGAGAGTATTCTCAAAATATACATTTCTCTTTTATTGACCAAACTTAGCAATATGAATCATGTATCCATTAAAAATCTTACTGTATAATTATTAAAAAATAAGAATAATGAATTTTCGTACTATAGTCTCACCATTCAAAGAATAATTGCAAAATGAAATTCATCATCTATTTTCAATTGAGAGCATTAAAGTAAATCAGTTCTTTTTTCTCAATATTCCAACGGTAATTCAAAGTGACTGCCCTTTACTTACATTCTTCATTAGGTAGTCACGAAATAATCAAAAGTTATGTTAGATTATTAATTCTTAATTTCATCATCTCTACAGGAGTAAAAAAGAATGAATTTTGTTTCCTAAAATATGCAATAAAATTAATAGAATATTCGAGGGCTTTTTTTTAAGTTTAACTGGATTTTATATGGATAAACAAGTGATATGCGAATACAGAAATATGATTTTATTCGAATTTTCACATTCATTCATTTGTTTCTTCAACATAAAATGATGAAGACTATTTAAAATATGCTCCCATTTTCACAAAAGAAAGGAACAATGACAACTGTTACTTCTTCATGAATATTATTCAAACCTTAAATGTTTACATCGTTACTGAATTCTTGCATGTATAGAGGGTTTTTTTTTCATGAAAGTAATTTTTTCCTCCTACTTTGAAAGGGTTCGATTCTAGTGCAGTGACGTACGTGGTACCTTGGCTTTTTTGTTCTTCTGTCCTGGTATAGTCATGAGTTTTTTACCCCTATAAAAATGTCCTAAAGTTATTCAGTGTCTAATTTTGGATAATATGAGGAAAAAGAAGTACAAAAAAGTAATAAAGTGCTATTCCAAAACTTTCTTTGCATTACGAAATCAAACCTCACAATAATTAAAGTAGGGATACTAATTGGCATAATCATATTTTGGGAAATCTGTCATTATTAAGTTATCATGAAGTTGAAAGTTACCACAAATTGTTGATGTCTTTGAGTAACTATTGAAAGTTGACAGAAATTATTAATGTTGTGATCTCAATTCGCCAACCACGATTCACAGTAAAGACTTTTGAAAACTGTAGATAAAACAGAAATTAGATAACAAACAAAGATGAATCAAGAAACAGGTGAATCTAGACGTTCATGGACATAGAAAAAGGACCTCGCTAATGATAAATATAGATTGAAAGGCTTCTTAGTGCCAGTTATATTGTTCACTTCCAATACAATTTTGTGAGCTGATAAAAGTATGTTAATATGCAACCTGAATGACCACTCTTAGTATGAAACTCATTAGGGCACCAGCAAACCTATTATGAAACTAATACATTCAAGAATCCTGTGATGAAAAATTATCATTTAACAAATGTATCCTTTGCTGAAAAGTATTTTTCCGGATAGAAAATTTTTCGTAATCTAAAACTCAGTTTTCGAGATATTTCATGATGATTAATCTGTAACATTGGTATTTCTGGAAGATTATTTGATTTATCTACTCTAGCCACTCATTGCTGAGGTATTTTGTCTCAATCCTGTCCAGAAACGTTTTCCATTGCCGACTTCTTGCTCCTCACCTCTCTATCTTTCCCGTAAGGCACAAAGGTTTGATCTCATCTATTCTTATGACATGTCTCATATACTTCATATGTCTCCTCCTTATCACTCTTAGAAGTGATCACTTCGGAATACTTTGAGTGCTGGTATCGGCTAGGTCTCTCTCTCTCTCTCTCTCTCTCTCTCTCTCTCTCTCTCTCTCTCTCTCTCTCTCTCTCTCTCTCTTATATATATATATATATATATATCTATTTATATATATACATATGTATATATATATATATATATATATATATATATATATATATATATATACATACATATATATACACAGACTCACGCATATATATATATATATATATATATATATATATATATATATATATATATATATATATATATATTTATATATATATATATATATATATATATATATATATATGTGTGTGTATATATGTATATATAGGCATATATATAAATATAAATAATATATATATATATATATATATATATATATATATACTGTATATATATATATATATATATATATATATATATATATATATATATATATATATATATATATATGTATGTGTGTGTATATATATACTATATATATCTATATGTATATATATGTATATATAGATATATATATATACACACACACACACACATATATATATATATATATATATATATATACAGTATATATATATGCATATATACTGTATATATATATAAATACATATATATATATATATATATATATATATATATATATATACAGTATATATATATGTCTATATAGATAAATAGACAGATCGATAGAGAAATAGATAAATAGAATGAGAGAAAGAACGATAGATAGGAGTAAATAAACACAACCATAACTTGAAGGTAGTTCATTTCAAAAGAAAATATTTTCCTGAACAGATATATTATGACAGCCAACCTTCTTTTTGATGTGGAATATGACTCAGCCTTGCAATCGTGACCAATAAATAAGAGAGTTTGTAAGTGATTGCTCTGTTCACGTTTGGCCGTTAAGGCGTAGGAACTGATGGAGCAAGGACGCTCAACGAGTGCGGTGTCCTTTTGACTGGAATCCTTCGACTTTTTTGCCAGATGATCTGTATTTTATCTGATTTATCTAAAGGGTTTTATAGCCTTGCTGAGTTCAGAGTGAGGGGGGGGGGGGGGCTATCGGTCTGTTACGGTTTATTATGTGTGTTTGAATATGTACGTATGTGTGAGAGAGAGAGAGAGAGAGAGAGAGAGAGAGAGAGAGAGAGAGAGAGAGAGAGAGAGAGAGAGAGTCTGGAAATAGGAAAAGAAGGTGGCCAGAATTAAAAACATTGGGAGGTCGATGTGCGGAGGAGCTAGTAAGGTGATAACTGAGAGGCGAGGTGAGTGCAACTAAACTTTATTAAGCAATCATCGAGTTTATTTTTCAGCAATGTGCGAGTAAGAACGTCACACAAATTCAAGCATGAAAAACCATGATATGCAAGTTAGTCTATAGGAGTGCAGGGGAGAGCGAGTGAAAAGAAATAAGCAAAACCATTACAGCTTTGAGTTACATGTACATATTACTTAACAACGTTTCATGTAAAGTATTTTTATCCGCTTACAAAATTGTATTGGCAGTAAACAGTATAATTTACACCAATAATGCATTGAAGCCATTTACCTTAGGAAAAAAGCTAGAAAACCACCATTTCTTCTCTCTCAACCATAAAATCGGCCTCCTCCGAAATGACCCTCACTAAAGTGTCCAACGAAACCTTCACAGAATCTGCCGTAATAGAATCCAGGCTCAGTTTAGGGTTTGGGTTGAGCTAAAGGGATCGTTTTTCCACTGAAGCTTCCATAGCCACCATCAAAGCTACCTCCACGATGGGCACCAAATCCAGAGAATCCACAGTGGAGTCCTCCAAAGTGACCAG
>NC_090731.1:135703865-135708865 GCF_036898095.1 Palaemon carinicauda
CACTTTGGAGGTGGACTCCATCGTGGTTTTGGTGGCCATTTCGGTGGACGTGGATTTGGACATGGATTTGGTGGTGGTATGGAGGCTACCGTGGAAAAAGGAGCCCTGTAGCTGAGCCTGAAGCCAACCCTGAGGCTCTGGCCAACCCAGAACCTGAAGCAGATCCTGGTCACTTTGGAGGCGGACTCCACCGTGGTTTTGGTGGCCATTTCGGTGGATTCGGTGGCCATTTCGGTGGACGTGGATTTGGACATGGATTCGGCGGTGGGTATGGAGGATACCGTGGAAAAAGGAGCCCTGTAGCTGAGCCTGAAGCCAACCCTGAGGCTCTTGCCGACCCAGAACCTGAAGCAGATCCTGGTCACTTTGGAGGAGTCCACCGTGGATTCTCTGGATTTGGTGGCCATCATGGAGGTAGCTTTGGTGGATTTGGAGGTTTCGGAGGACACAGGGGCTTTGGAGGAGGTCATCTTGGAGGAGGCAGATTTTATGGTTAAGAAAGAAGAGACTAAGGTTTTCTAGTTTTATTCCTGAAAGTAAATAAATGAGAGTATTCTCAAAATATGTGTTTCTCTTTTATTGACAACACTTATCAATATGAATCATGTATTCATGATAAATCTTACTGTATAATTATTAAAAAATAATAATAATGAATTTTCGTACTATAATATCACCATTCAAAGAATAATTGTAAAAATAAATTCATCATCTATTTTCAATTGAGAGCATTGAAGTAAATCAGTTCTTTTTTCTTAATATTTCAACGGAAATTCAAAGTGACTGCCCTTTACTTACATTCTTTATTAGGGAGTCAACAAATAATCAAAAGTTATGTTAGATTATTGATTCTTAACTTCATCATCTCTACAGGAGTAAAAAAGATGAATTTTGTTTCCTAAAATATGCAATAAAATAAATAGAATATTCGATGGCTTTTTTTTAAGTTTTACTAGATTTTATATGGTTAAATAAGTGATATGCGAATACAGAAGTATGATTTTATTCGAATTTTCACATTCATTCATTTGTTTCTGAAACATAAAATGATGGAAAATATGGAAAATGTTTTCAGAAAAGAAAGGAACAATGACAACTATTACTTCTTCATGAATATTATTCAAACCTTAAATGTTTACATCGTAACTGAAATCTTGCATCCACGGAGATTTTTTTTTTTTTTCCATGAAAGTAATTTTGTCCTCCTACTTTGAAAGGGTTCGATTCCAGTGCAGTGACTTAAGTGGTACCTTGGTATATTTATGATTTGTTTACCCCTATAAAAATGTGCTAAAGTTATTCAGTGTCTAATTTCGGACAATATGAGGAAAAAGAAGTACAAAAAAGTAATAAAGTGCTATGCCACAACTTTCTTTGCATTACGAAATCAAACCTCACAATAATTAAAGTAGGGATACTAATTGGCATAATCATCTTTTGGGAAACCTGTCATTATTAAGTTATCATGAAGTTGAAAGTTACCACAAATTGTTGATGTCTTGGAGTAACTATTTAAAGTTCACAGAAATTATTAATATTGTGATCTCAACTCGCCAACCCCGATCCACAGTAAAGACTTTTGAAAAACTGTAGATAAAACAGAAATTAAATAACAAACAAAGATGAATCAAGAATCAGGTGAATCTATGCATTCATGAAAAAAAAAAAAAGAATGATAAATGTAGATTGAAAGGATTCTTAGTGCCAGTTATATTGTTCATTTCCAATACAATTTTGTAAGCTGATTAAAGTATATTACGTGAACGGTTTTAACTTAATATGCAACGTGAATGACCGCTCTTAGTATAAAAACTCATTAGGGCACCAGCATATATATATATATACTGTATATATATATATATATATATATATATATATATATATATATATATATATATATATATATATATATATATAGTATATATATATATATATATCTATATAGATAGATAGGCAGATCGATAGAGAAATAGATAATTAGAGTGATAGATCGATAGATAGGAGTAAATAAACCCAACCATAACCTGAAGATAGATTATTTAAAAAAAAATATTTTCCTGAACAAATAATTTGTATGACAGCCAACCTTCTTTTTGATGTGGAATATGACTCAGCCTTGCAATCGTGACCAATAAATAAGAGAGTTTGTAAGTGATTGCTCTGTTCACGTTTGGCCGTTAAGGCGTAGGAACTGATGGAGCAAGGACGCTCAACGAGTGCGGTGTCCTTTTGACTGGAATCCTTCGACTGTTTTTGCCAGATGATCTGTATTTTATCTGATTTATCTTAATGGTTTTATAGCCTTGCTGAGTTCAGAGTGAGGGTGGGGCGGTCGATCCGTTATGGTTTATTATATGTGTGTGTATATGTGCGTATGTGTGTGTGAGAGAGAGAGAGAGAGAGAGAGAGAGAGAGAGAGAGAGAGAGAGAGAGAGAGAGAGAGAGAGAGAGAGAAAATCTAGAAATAGGAAAAGAAGGTGGCCAGAATTATAAACATTGGGAGGACGATGTTCGGAGGAGCAAGTAAGGTGATATATGAGGTGAGGTGAGTGCAACTAAACAATCATTGAGTTTATATGCAGCAATGTGCGAGTAAGAATGTCACAAAAATTCAAGCATGAACAATCATGATACGCAAGTTGGTCTATAGGAGTGCAAGGAAGAGCGAGTGAAAAGAAATAAGCAAAACCATTACAGCTTTGAGTTACATGTTACATATTACTAAACAACGTTTCATGTAATGTATTTTTATCAGTTTACAAAATTGTATTGGCAGTAAACAGTATAATTTACATTAATAATGCATTGAAGCTATTTACCTTAGGAAAAAAGCTAGAAAACCACCATTTCTTCTCTCTCAACCATAAAATCGGCCTCCTCCGAAATGACCCTCACTAAAGTGTCCAACGAAACCTTCACGGAATCTGCCGTGATAGAATCCAGGCTCAGCTTAGGGTTTGGGTTGAGCTAAAGGGATCGTTTTTCCACGGAAGCTTCCATAGCCACCATCAAAGCTACCTCCACGCTGGGCACCAAATCCAGAGAATCCACAGTGGAGTCCTCCAAAGTGACCAGGATTTGCTTCAGGTTCTGGGTTGGCAAGAGTCTCAGGGTTGGCTACAGGGATCCCTTTTCCACGGACGCTATAAGCCCATGGGCTCCAACAGGGAAAATAAAGCCAAGAGAGGAAAGGAAATTATGAAATAGATAAAGTACTAGAGAAATAATGAAGAATGAAAATAAAATATTATAAGAACCATTAAAATAGATCTTTCAAATATGGACTCTAAAAAGAGATTTATGTTAGGCTGTTCAACATTAAAGCATTTACTGCAAGTTTGAACTTTTAAAGTTCCGCCTGTTCAACTACCTGATTAGGAAGATCATTCAACAACTTGGTTACAGCTGGAATAAAACTTCTAGAATACTGTGTAGTATTGAGTCGTGCGATGTGGAAGGTATGACTAATAGAAATACTGCATACCTAGTATTACAAGTAGGATGGCTCTGTCTGGGAAGATCTGAATACAAAGGATGATCTTTAAAATCTTATGCAACATGTATATCGAACTAATTAAACCACAGTGTTAAAGATTGATGTCTAAAGGAGGAATAAGAAATTTAATAGACCGTAAATTTCTGTCCAACATATTAAGATGAGAGTTAGAAGATGAAGACCAGACAGGAGAACAACACTTGAAACAAGGTAGAATGAAAGAATTAGAACGCTTTATCAGAATAGATAGATCACCGAAAATCTTAAAAGACTTTCTCAATAAGCCAATTTTTTTGTGCAATTGAAGAAACAGACCTAATGGGTTTCTCAAAAGAATAATTGTTGTTGAGAATCACACCTAAAATTTGAAGTCATATAAAGTTAGAGACTGGTTACAGTCAAGAAATACACCTAGATCTCGAACTTTACTAGATATCGGCACCGAATCATTATTTAGGTTCATTTGAATATCACCTAAGTTTCTCACGCTGTTTCTCTTGCCCACCACAATGAATTCAGTTTTGTTCTCATTTAATTTTAGTTGTTTAAATGTCATCCATTCTCTAACTCTATCAAGGATTCGGTTTAGAGTTTTAGTAGTGTCATGTATATCATTTATGGAGAAGTAAAATTGTGTGTCATCTGGAAATAGTTTAAACTTTACGCCATGCTTTTGTAGCATTTTTGATAGACCAATAGTATAGATGCTAGTATCTTTTGAAATTACATCTGGATACTTGAACATTAAGCATGTAAGTTAGTACTATATCTTAATCGTTGATTTATTTTCCACTTTTTGTATACTGTGTTTTCCATACAGAATTCTGTGTTTTATTCAAACAAAATTGCTAAGAAAATATTAGAATACACCAAGAATAAATCAAAGATTTGTAATTCAAATATGTAAATTTCATTTATAAATTCCATAGATGAATCAAAATTTGTAATTCATATATGTAAATTTGATTTATAGATAATAATTTCTATATCACAGACTTAGGAAATAGGTAATTTGTTTTATGAAACTTTTGTAAGTGACTACCATGTATGCCTTTATAAGAATCATTATAATGGCATTAATCATACTTCTTTTTGCAGATGATTCTTACCAATTTTCTTATGGTCCTTCTTGGGATGATTGCAGCTGATCCTCTAGCTGATCCTGAACCACATCACTTTGAAGGAGGATTCCACCGTAGTTTTGATGGGCACTCCCCGTGGATTTGGTGGCTATTTCGTTGGACATGTATTTGGTTATTGAGGCAAAAGAAGATCTGTGGCTGATTGTGAAGCCAACCCTGAGGCCTTTCTGCCGATCCAAAACCTGAAGCAGATCTTTATCACTTTGGATGACTCCACCGTGGATTCTATGGATTTAGTGGTCATCGTGGAGGTGACTTTGGCGGATTAGGTTGAGGCCTTGAAAAATACCGTGAAAAAAGGAGCTGAGCCTAAATTCTCAGACGGCTGAATCCATGGAGGTTTCATTGGACAAGAGAGCTTA
>NC_090731.1:135713865-135736365 GCF_036898095.1 Palaemon carinicauda
CAACTACCGTCCAACAAAGTCAGGACTGTTCTGCTCCAGAATCCAAAGTTATCATCCAAATCGCCACCAACATTATCGCCTACGTTGTCATGATTGCGGGCGGTCTGTTCTGGGCCTTGAGCCTCACCGCCTTCACCATCATTGCTGATGTAATAATGGCCGTAACTTTGCAGTTTCCCATCAACTTTTGATACCAATATAAACGATCCGCTTGAATAAGCAAAAGTGGCCAGGCTGGGTTATGCTTAAGGCCACGATTATTTGGGAAACAAATATATTTCTACGCGATCCCACATCAAGATTAATGTGAGAGCAAAAGAGGTGCTCTGACGGTTAACCCAGTTTCTTACGAATTCAGGAAAACATAGAAAAGAATAAACAAACAAAATGTTCTACAAACTGAAGAAAGAGTGACATTGAAACTGAATGGGGATTTTCTGTTTATATCGTTCTCATATTTACACTAAACATCATAACAAAAATATATGAAAAGGAAATACTAAATACACTACAAGAAATGTGACTGCTCATGTTACTAGCTTGCTTTTCTTATGACGCTTAGTACTTAGTATTTATGAAGCATCAATGGAATAACAACGACTCCCCATCACATGGTATAACAACTCCCCATTCTCTTTTTTATCACTTTCAGAAGTGATCTTCTTGATTCACTCTTCTCAATACCTCCTCATTTCTTACTCTCTTAGTCCATGGGATCTTCAACATTCTTCTACAAAATTATATTTCGGATGCATTTATTCTATCTTTCAAGTTGTTGCTTAATGTCCACGTCTCTGAGCCATAAGAAAGTGTGGACCATATATATTTTTTTCAGTGCTCTAACTCGTCTGAATCCCTATCCTGTCAATAGAGTTTTCATACTATTGATTGCATTTTTGCTATTAGTATTGTTTTTTCTTTTTCTTTATTACATTTTGCATCTTATGTTATCGTACTGCCCAGATATTCAAAGGCATTTGTTTGTATTATTGTTGCTCTGTCCATTATAATATTGCAATTTGGAGGTCAAGGTTTTTTATGCTTACTACCTGTTATCTTCATGATATCATATCCAAATCACCTTGTTCTGCAAAATATGTTAGTTGACCTTACAGGATTTTATAATAATATTGATTACAGTCGAAGGATTCCAGTCAAAAGGACACCGCACTCGTTAAGCGTCCTTGCTCCATTAGTTCCTCTGATCATAACGGCCAAACGTGAACATAGCAATCACTTACACACTCTATTATTTATTGGTCACGATTGCAAGGCTGAGTCATATTCCATATCAAAAAGAAGGTTGGCTGTCATACAAATAATCTGATCAATAAAAGATTTTGGGAAATAATCTACATTCAGAATACTGTTGCGGTTATTAACTCCTATCTATCTATCTATCTCTCTATCTATCTATCTTTCAATCTATCTATGTATCTATGTATCTATCTTTCAAGCTATCTATGTATCTATCTATCTATCTAGCTATCTATATATATACATATATATATATGTATATATATATATATATATATATATATATATATATATATGTATATATATATATATATATATATATATATATATATATATATATACATATATATATATATATATATATATATATATATATATATATATATAGATAGAGAGAGAGAGAGAGAGAGAGAGAGAGAGAGAGAGAGAGAGAGAGAGAGAGAGAGAGAGAGAGAGAGAGAGAGAGAGAGAGAGAGAGAGTCCTTTAGCTTCACACTTCTTGATCCACGTTTGTGCGAAATATAAGTGGTTATTATCAACACTCATAATATTCCGGAAATTATCCTAAAAATGAACTGCGGTTAACGTAACACGATTTTGCGGTAAAAATGCAACAAAAGGAAAAAGAAGCAAATGAAAGAAGTCATGATCTGAGAGTCATTTGGTCCATTATTTTAGAAGTCATTTAGTGTATTTATTTTCTATACATAGCTCGGTTCTCCTGTTATTTCCCTCTTTACTATTATTAGCCTTTGGGATACTTAAGTAAAGAGAGATCAAGGTTAAAATTGGTTGTTGCTGGGGAGGGATCTTGGGCCAGACGCTTCCTTTAAAGGAACTGAATCTCAGCAGTATATTATTGATAATTAGCAAGCAATGTTGTGTAATCTTTTTCCTTGAAACCATGAAGGATATAATTCTTCCCAATATATTGAGTACACCACATGTACTACCGCACAGAGATTCCGAATGCATACGCAGACTGGGACAATAAAAAAACCACATTATTGATGTCTACATGGGCGTAGAAGTAGGTGGGGTTAAGCCTAAAGCACACCCAATTTTTTCCCGGAAATTTACTTTTCTATCTCTCATTTCAGAAAGATTAGAATATATCAAACTGCATAAATAAAAAAACTCAGAAAAGATTCAAATATGTTAAATTGCATATATTTAGTAACTCATTCTTCATAAGAATTATCATTCAAAAGCAGTTTCCCTCAATAGAAGGTTTTTGTTAACATGCACTTCTAGGTTAGAGTAAGGAATTATCCTACTTATATGCATATATATATATATATATATATATATATATATATATATATATATATATATATATATATATATGTATATATAGATAAATAGATAGATAGATAGATAGATAGATAGATGATCTTACATATATACACATGGATATAATCATATGTGTAGATATATATATATATATATATATATATATATATATATATATATATATATATATATATATGTATATATATATATATATATATATATATATATATATATATATATATATATATATATATATATATATATATATATATACATATATATATGTGTGTGTATACGTATATATACATATGTATGCGCATATGTTAAAATTTATATATATACATATATATATCTATATAGTTATACATATAGTTATGTACATATATATCTACACTACCGCTTGAGTCTTTTGCTGGCCAGAGAGTACTGCATTGGATCCTTCTCTCTGGTTACGGTTCATTTTCCCTTTGCCTACACAAATACACACCGAATAGTCTGGCCTAGTCTTTACATACACTCCTCTGATCTCATACACCTGACAACACTGATATTACCAAACAATTCTACTTACTATACTGTAATTGTTCAGTGGCCACTTTCCTCTTTGGTAAAGGTAGAAGAAACTCTTTAGCTATGATAAGCAGCTCTTCCAGGAGACGGACGCTCTAAATTTAATTTTAAACCATTGTTCTCTAATTTTGGGTAGTGCTATAGCCTCTGTACCATGGTCTTCCACTGTCTAGGGTTAGAGTTCTCTTGCTTGAGGGTACACTTAGGCACACTGTTCTATCTTATTTCTCTTGTTTAGTTTAAGCTTTTATTGTTTATGTAGGAGATAATAATTTTAATGTTACTGCTCTTGAAATATCTTATTTATCCTTGTTTTTTTTCCTCACTGAGCTATTTCCCCTGTTGGAGCCCCCAGGCTTATAGCATCTAGGTTTTTCAACCAGGGTTGTAGCTTAGCAAGTAATAATAATAATAATAATAATAATAATAATAATAATAATAATACACATATGATTATATTCATATCAATATCTTAAGGTGTTTGCTTAACCCATTTCTTATCTCTGTATTTCCATTGAACATAATCTTAGTTTTGCTCATATTTATTTACATTCTCACATTTCTGGTTTCTCTAGTCAAATCTTTTATCATCTTTTGCAATTCCTTCCATGATTCACTAAAATGTTCAGGTATCCCCTTTGATGTTAAGTAAGACATTTTTCTAATCTGAATTCTTAAAAGTTTCTTCTCAACATAAAGGTTTTCACTATCTCTATGTAATTTTAGGATTGCTGTACTACCCGTATAAATATCTTTAATGATTTTTTCTACTGCTACTTTTATTTTAGGTACCGGCTCACGTGTTTCATTATATCTATTGGCAGAATTATTTCTTATATCCCTTTTGTATATCATTGAATAGAAATCCTCTGCAATTTTCATCACTCCATCACTTCTGTTGATTATATATTAGTTTTGGTCTGTTAAATCGAATATCTGTTGACATCCGGTTCTAAGTCTTCTTTTCATTAACTTGATATTTCTTTCTTTGGTGTTTTCTTCATTCTAGCCTGATTATGTTTACGAATTTCTTATGCTTTTAGTTTTTTTATTGTTTTGGATAGTTCTGCTAATTATGTTTCGTCTCCCTTTGATTTTACCCTTATTTCCAACAGTTCCTTAATAATATTAAGAAAACACAAAAATAAATCATATGATTCATTTTTGTGTTTTCTTATTATTTTCCTTTATCTTGTTTAGACATTTTTCTACGGATTTGTTAGGCTGGTTCCAATGCACATTTTGTTTAATTACTATTCATTTCATTTTAATTTACTTTTATTTCTTCAAGTAGTTATGATTGCCTATGTTGTATTGCTAAACTAAAATCATCATATTTCTCTGTTATTACAGGAGAGTTTATTTACTTGCTTAAAATGCTTTTTTTTTTTTTTTTTTTTTTTTTTTTTTTTTTTTTTTTTTTTTTGACAAATTTTACTTCTGACAATTCTATGGTCACTCGACTTTATTTTGATTAGCACTGTGACCTATTTAACTAAATAAATTTTTTCACCGTGAATAAAATCTATTCCATTTTTCCTTTGTTCATTTGGGCCTCTCCATGTGCATTTTTTTTTTTTTTATAGTTAAAAAGGTGTTGATGATTTTAGGTTTTTTTTTTTTCTTTAGAAAATTCTACAAGTATGTATCCTCTGTCATATCTTGTGCCTACTCAAAATTTTCCTAAAGCTGATTTTCCTCTCTTCTTATGACCTACTTTGCATAGAAATCACCCAAAACAAACGCAAATTGAGACATGTTTTTTCATAGATATCTGCAGATCTTCAAACATAGTTTCTGTTTCTTCCTTTGTATTGAATGTTGTTGCTACATCCTTTTTTTTATGTAATTTGATAACCAATCCTGTGATGCTATCACTGATACTACAAGAGTTTTCTATGTTACATACAATATTTTTATTAATAAGAAAACCAACAAGTCCACTTTCTTTGTTCCTTCCATATCCTCTGAAGAAAAACATATGGTCAAATTCTTCTAATTTCACTCAATCCTATTATATCCCAATTTATCTATTTCAGCTGTTCTAGTAACGCAGCAAGATCTTCCCTAGACAGGGTCCTGACATTGTACTTTGCGATGTTCAGTTTCAAAAGGTGCACTACTCTAGATTGTTTATATATATATATATATATATATATATATATATATATATATATATATATATATATATATATATATATATGCATATATATGTGTATATATACACATATATATATGAATATATATATATATATATATATATATATATATATATATATATATATATATATACGTATATATTTACACATACATACACACACACACACACACATATATATATATATATATATATATATATATATATACACTGTATATATATATATATATATATATATATATATATATATATATATATAAATATATATATATATATATATATAAATATATATATATATATATATATATATATATATATATATATATATATATATATACAGTGTATATATATATATATATATATATATATATATATATATATATATATATATATATATATATATATATAGTTTTGCTAATAGAAAGACATTTTAAAAATATGGACTCTTTATGACCAATTCAGTATTATTATGTGTATGAATGAAATAGCCTTCTTCTCAGTTTGTGAGTTCTGATATTCATATCTTATCAACATAGTTTAACACCAAAGTCAAATAACATAATTCTCAACTAAAAAATCAGATAATTGCTTCTGTAAACTAGAAATTAGAAGACATTAAAAATATGAAAACCATTAAAATTTTAAAGATAAAATTTTAACTAAAAAACAAATGCCATATTTGAATCGTCAGTAAAAACAGCATGATTACATAACTGATATACCTAAATCGATCGATATTGGAATGAGTTTAAAACGAATAATTAACGTCGTTAGTATGTTTTTGGTACATTCATAAAGTAGGCATACAGGTACTTTATTATTGTGTACAAATTGAAAATCGTCCAATAAATATGATTTTGTTTTTACCACTGTAGAGGAAATCGAATCTAAGGGTGTTCCTCGGTCAACAATTTTTTTTTTTTGGGGGGAGGCCCTTCAGACCCCCTCCGTCAGTATAATTTCAAACTTTACCCCCCCCCCCCCTCCCCCTTGAAAACTACGTTCTTACGCCCATGTCCAATTGTGAAAATAGGCAGACAAAAGAACTTCTTACACATAAGGTAAAGTATTATATACAGGTAATTCGGTCGGCTATTTAAGTAATTAATCTTTCTTTGAATACTCAGAAAGAAAGTTGTAAAAGTTTATAAACACTGTCTTTTATGGCCATCTTTGTCTGTTTTTATTTTTTTTACTACTACAATTTTTTATTTTTATTTTTATTTTTTACTACTTATATCGAAATTAGGCTGAATATTATATTTTGACAAAAATATGTATATTTTTATAGCCAACGATTACGGTTCCACATGTGATAATAAGTATTTGCTAGTGTGCTGAACATTGTTTCTTAAATTTTGTTAAAAACTTTTGACTTGTTTTAAGTGAATGGTATTCTACATGAAATTTTTATTATATCTATTTATAGTCCTAACATTATTTGTGCAAAATATTTTTTAATGTTTTAGTCAAACAGGATTACGGAAGGAGTACAGTCGTAAAGCTCGATATAATAACTAGAAAATAAAAGGAATAATTAAAAAAACTGCTATTTTTTTATCATCTAAGGGAACTTTCAGCCAAGAAGTGAAAAGTCTAACAGTAAACTATTTGTTTGTCGATGTAAGTGTGTGTGTGTGTGTGTGCTCAAGAAAATAATACAAAAAAGATAAAAACTACAGATAATTAAATGTATAAAAATAGAATCATCATTCCTAAGGTTTTTGCTGCTTAGAAGCGATGACGTAAGATCGTGAGAGCTGTGCGAAGGACATTTGCCTTCCTTCAGTCAGTATATAAAGAGATCCCTGAGTCCTTCTCTCCACAGTTGGCTCTCAGCAACACACCATGATGTCTAAGGTAAGAAGACACACATTTTCTATATTTTTTTACATTTGTGTAAAGTGCGTCGAGATTATTAATTTTTTTCCCAATAATATGATATAATATTGGAAAAATTGAAGAGAAAATAAATTGTTCAAAAACAAATATTGATTTATACTAATGAAATCATGTTCAACGAAATTTTCAACATAGAATGAAAATATAACTCAACATTTGTCATTGTTTTAATGTTTACAAGATATGTGAGAGTAATTATACATATTTTCATTGTACCTCATTCTGAGTATCACCCGTGTGAACATCATTTACAGTATAATCTGGATTAGCACTGAATTATCTTATTAAATCTTTAATTTCGTACATTCTTTATACTGTGATTTTCATTTTGGAATATTATTTTCATTCAAAATAAATACCTAAAATAAGTATTAGATAGGTCGAAAATAATCTAGATGCTCATTTAAATGGTGTCATAGTTTTCTTTTAGAAACTTGAAATATGGGTCATTTATGCTATCATACATTATTTCATCATTACTGTACCTGCGTTTTTAAATGTAATTATGATATTTCTCACTTTTTTTTTCAGATGATTCTTGCCACCTTTGCTGTGGTCTTTCTTGGGATGGTTACAGCTGATCCTGTAGCTGATCCAGACCCAGGTCACTTTGGAGGCGGACTCCACCGTGGTTTTGGTGGCCACTCCCGTGGATTTGGTGGCCATTTCGGTGGACGTGGATTTGGACATGGATTCGGTGGTGGCTATGGAGGATACCGTGGTAAAAGGAGCCCTGTAGCTGAGCCTGAAGCCAACCCTGAGGCTCTTGCTGACCCAGAACCTGAAGCAGATCCTGGTCACTTTGGAGGAATCCACCGTGGATTCTCTGGATTTGGTGGCCATCATGGAGGTAGCTTTGGTGGATTTGGAGGTTTCGGAGGACACAGGGGCTTTGGAGGTCACTTTGGAGGAGGCAGATTTTATGGTTAAGAGAAAAGAGATGAAGATTTTCTAGTTTTCTTCCTGAAATTAAATAAATGATCAAAATATGCATCTCCCTTTTATTGGCTACACAACATTATAAATTGTGCCTTCATGATTAATCTTACTGAATAATTATCAGAAAATAATAATGAAATTTCCTTACTGTAGTCTCTCCACTCAAGGAAAATCGAAAAGAGAATTTCATTTATTTATATAAGAGAGTATTTAAGCTAATCTGATTTTTTTTACAGAAAATATGGAAGAAATCTTATAACGAAAAACAAAGGTTTAGCCATATCTATTTTCATTGCTGTGTTAGAAGCTAAATATTGGAAATGCTATGAATCCCAATTTTTTTTTTAATTGACGTTAAAAGTGAGAACAAATAAGGTCCTATTTGTCCAAAGATCCTAATTCATTCCTTGGTCGCTAAGAAGAGAAGAGAGTAAGCAAATAAAAGATAATTACCCAGTCTGTATCACCACCTCGACTCATATAACTACTTCTCCCTCTGCCAATATTACAACAGTTATTACAACAAATGCCAATAATCCTGATGAAAATAGATGTCATAACAACTGATCTCGAATGATTCAGAGATAAACTTGGCATATAACAAAGAAGGAAAATGTAACAAAAGTAACCGAATATGATGTTATCTACTTTGCAGTTACAGTAGTATTAGCATTAAGGCTACAATACAATTGAGGTACTAATACGAGGTCCACTACTAGGTGTTCTATTATTAGATATTGCAAAGTTACCACTAATTGTGGATGCTTAAGAATTACTTTGTCAAGTTGCCAGAAATGATTAATGTTGCGATCTTAACTCGTCCACTACGAAATGAAGGGAAGAGGGTTCATTTCGTAAAGAGGTTCAAATTCCAGGCAGGTTTATTGGCTGACTTACCGAATCGCGATGGTTTGATATATTAGAAAATAATGAAAAAAGAAATGAGATAAAGCAGAAGCACTAACAAAATCTATTTAAGAAGTTTGACTGGAAAATTTCAGATTATTATTATTATTATTATTATTATTATTATTATTATTATTATTATCTTTATTGTTATTGTTATTATTATTATGATTATTATTATTATTATCATTATTATTATTATTATTATTACAAAATTAGCAAACATTCAAATAAAAAAATAATTAATAATCTTAATAAGATACTCTGAAAAAAGTTTCATAAATTGAAGAAAATTGTGAAAGAATAAATAAAAAATAATTAAAGAAAAAAAAAGATGAATAAAAAAAAACAGATTCAAATATGCAATTATGTTCATCAATTTAAGATTGAAGAGCTATATAAATGATAAATGTACCTTTCACATATCATTAACGTCAATTATATTGTTTCCTGCCAATACATTTTTGGAAGCAGATAAGAATATGTTACTTGAACCGTCTTGAGGTAATATGTAACGTGTGAATTACAGATCTTGGTAGAAACTCAGAGGGACACCGACAATACATATTATACCTGAGATCATTGCTGAGGTATATCGTCTTCAAATTTATATTCTTAGATTTTATATCCAAAACACATTGTTCGGGAAACTATCTTATGTGACCTTCCATAATTGTATTGCAATATCGATGACAATTTTGTTGATCATTTGCTCATTATTCTTTTAATGCTGTTTGCATTCATTGCTTCATGATCCTCCTTTGCATTACTCCCTATGTTAATTTTTTCCTACTTTCTTATTATACTTCCAGACTCTCTCTCTCTCTCTCTCTCTCTCTCTCTCTCTCTCTCTCTCTCTCTCTCTCTCTCTCTCTCTCTCTCTGAGCTCAGCAAGACTGTAACACCCTTTAGCTAAATCAGATAAAAAATACATCTGGCAAAAAAGTCGAAGGATCCCAGTAAAAAGGACACCGAACTCGTTGAGCGTCATTGCTCCATCAGATACTGAATGTATTATGTTTATATAAGTATGAAGAAATTTAATTAATATCTACTGTATATTTACTGTACATATATGGTTCTTTTTTATGAGTATGTATGTATATATATATATATATATATATATATATATATATATATATATATATATATATATAGCTGTGTGTGTGCATATATATACCTGTATACAGTATATATATATATATATATATATATATATATATATATTTATATATATATATATATATATATATATATATATATATATATATATATATATGTGTGTGTGTGTATACCTGTATACAAAGTATATATATATATATATATATATATATATATATATATATACGTGTGTGTGTATGCCTGTATACAGTATATATATACATAAAATATATATATATATATATATATATATGTATATACATATATATATATATATATATATATATATATATATATATATATATATATATATATATATAAATTAAATTTTGTTAAAGATGTAACAGGTATAAATAAGTTGAAGTCGAGTGACCATAGAATGGTGAGAAGAAAAATTTGCCTAAATTTAAGGAAAGAAAGAGGAAAACTAACTAAAAAAAGTAACTCTCGTGTAATAAGAGAGAAATCTGATAATTTTAGTTTAGCGATACAATATAGGTACTCCAAGCTATATGATAAATTGGAAGCAAGTAAAGAAGAAATAGACAGTAATTTAGCAGAATCTGTATTGGAATCAGCACAAAAGATCGGTGGAAAAGTTCCTAAACAAGATTATGGAAAATAGAAAGTTTAATAAAGGAAATATTGGAAATAACTGTAAAATCCAAAAGAGATGGAATATAATTAGCAGATCTTATCAAAACAAAAGAAACTAAAAAATCAAAATGTCTTCTGTGCATACCGTGCTTGAATTTTATTGTAGGCAAAAAAGCTAATTGACGTATTTTTTTTTTTTTTACCAAACATGTTCACATAAATAATATAATTCTAGTTTTTTCCTAAATGTTTATCTTCCGATTTATACACATTATTGTTCGGGAAAACGTTTCCTAAGCTAGTGACTTTTAATATTAATCTTATTGGTTAGAATTTTAGCTAATTAGATGCATAAGATTTTTCATAACTCTGACCATCCTTTACATTTAGATCTCCCTGGACAATTCTATCCTGTTCGTGATACTAGGCAGGCAGTTAATTCTAATAGCCAGGCCTTCTTCATCATCAGGCTCAATACTACACAGTATTCTAGAAGTTTTATTCCATCCGTGACCAAGTTGTGGAATGATCTTCCTTATCGGGTAGTTGAATCAGTAGAACTTCAAAAGTTCAAAGTTGTAGCAAATGTTTTTATGTTGACCAGGCTGATATCAGTCTTTTTATAGTTCATATATTATGACATATCTGTTTTTGACGTTGTTAATAGTTTATGTATGACATATCTGTTTTGACGTTGTTACTGTTTTTAGAATGATTTATTGTTAATTTGTTCTCATCATTTATTTATTTTCTTATATCCTTTCCTCACTGGGCTATTTTTCCCTATTGGAGCCCTTGGGCTTATAGCATCTTGCTTTTCCAACTAGAGTTGTAGCTTGGCTAATAATAATAATAATAATAATAATAATAATAATAATAATAATAATAATAATAATAATAATAATGCAAAATGACGTTAAATCTTCCATTAAGTCACTAGAGATTTCTATGTAAATCCCGGAAATTATTTGGCTGAGTAAATTACACACTGACGTCGACATATTATCCTTCCTACATTTCAGGAGGTCGAGCTGGCCATAGAAGTTAGTGTGGTCTGGCCCCCCTTTACTAGCATACTAGCTGGCATTTCTCAATGTATTCCTATTGTATATGGAATTGTTTTTTTTTTTTTTTTTTTTTTTGGTTATTTTCTTCTCCTAATATCATACAGAATAAAATTCACAATGATTTTTATCAGATATAATTTTCATGATGAAAATCAGCCCTCTAAACACTTTGTATAGCACTAGCTGATATCTCAGTGTATACTCCTTACCACAAGTTCATTGGCCAATAATTTGACTTTATCCCAGAAAAAAAAAATCTACTTCCCGTTTCAATTCAGCATCATCATCTCCTCCTCCACTTTTCTTTATCTTGACCGTTTAGATAAATACTTCTCCATTCATCATCTCCTACTTCACATTTCAAAATCCTCAGCCATGTAGGTCTGGGTCTTCCAACTCTTTTAGGGCCTTGTGGAGCCCAGTTGATAGTTTGGTGAACTAATCTTTCTTGAGAAATGTGAAGAGCATGCCTGAACCATCTCCATCTAGCCATCACCTTGATCTCATCCACATATGGCACCCGAGTAATCTTTCTTTTGGTTTTATTTCTAATCCTGTACTGCCATTTAACTCCCAATATTCTTCTGAGGGCTTTGTTCGCAAATCTATAAAATCTACTGGATATTGTTTCATTGTCATACCACGACTCATTTCAATAGAGTAACACCTACATCTCTAAATTGATATAAAACCTGATTCTTATATACAATTCCAGGTGATTTGATTTCCAAATTTTACTTAATCCAGCTATTGTATGATTTGCTTTTTTTCAATCTTTCATTGAATTCCAATGCAAAAGTTCCGAAATATTTGAATGATTCCACCTCATTAATCCTTTCTCCTCTCAATGATATTTCATTTACCATTGCATATTTCGTTTTCATCATTTTTGCCTTTCTTTTATTTATCTTGAGCCCCACCTCGTGTGATTTTTCATGCATTCTGGTAAGCAAGCTTTGCAAGGCCTGTATTGTTCTGCTAATAAAGACAGTGTCATCAGCATACGCTAGGACTGCTAATTTATTATTACCAATCCAGTCAAATCCTTCTCCACCATCCTCAACTGTTTTATTTAATGACCAAAAATATTTTTTGAAATTTGTCAAACATTTTTATAAAAAAAATATTTACAATTTCTTTTTCATTTGTGGTGGCCTATTGGAAACGTCCCTGCCTGGCATCCTGCCGGACTCGGGTTCAAGACCTACTCAAACTTGATAGTTTCTTATAGTATTTGCAACTTCACCAACTTTGTAAGTAAATTATGGGGGTGTTGTCTTGCCCTAGTTTTGGCGGAGAGGGTGTTTGGGCGCTGATCATATGTATATAGGGTCAATCTCTAGGTCATTGTCCGGCTACGGCATTATCACTGTTGTTATCGTCCCTTACTTCTTACCAAAAGGATTTATCTAAGATCCGAAAAGTTGACTAATATTTTTTCTGCATTTTTTCTAATTGTTCAATATACGAAATTTTTGCTAATTTCTTTCAGGAGAATGTGTTTTTAGGTGATTTATAAAATATATTATAATAAATAGTTACTTTGTTGAATGGTTTTATCTATATGGTCAGTAGTTTTGCGTATTGTTAATAGTATTTTCTCATAGAAACCGAAGACAGATTGGGATATATCAAGAAATTAAAAATGAATTCCTAATTGCGGTGGGATGAGATCGAGCCGCAAGACTTTCAAAGGATGGCCCAAGGCCAATATAAATATTGGCCTTGGGATGGCTAAACAGCAATAGCTGTCCAGAGAAATAATTTCCCTTTGAAAAAGGTAACATTGCCGTACAGTTAAAACGGTCACTTCCGGGAACCGAGTGATGTTCCAAAAATATATTCGTCCCAAACTACCAGAATAGAATTTCCTTGACTTATTTATGTTACAAAACTGCAAAACTGTTTTGCAATGACCTTTTAAAACCATTTGTATTTTAGAACTGACAAATATTATTTAATTCTTTCATAATCCTTATAAAGAAAACCTTGGTATATGACATCGTGAGGGATTCCGTACATTATTGGGGACTTTTTATAGATAAAATTACGCAACAAATCCTTTAATGAAAAGTTTATGATTTGTGAATTCGGAGATTTGTTTGAAAGTCCTCTTTTTTCTTAGTGGCTGACGTTTTTTTTTTTTTTTTTTTTTTTTTTTTTTTTTTTTTTTTTTTTTTTTTTGTACATATCTTGAGCCTTTTTTCTCCTTTATAACAAACTTAATATTTATCTAAAGAAAAACCTGAATTTCTTTCAGTAAATCTAAGATTTTTCTCAGGTAATCACATACATACTAAAGCCAAGCTCTTTATTTTCGATGAATCCATAAACTTTCGTATCGACCATTTTATTGCCGAATATAACATAATCAAATTCAGAAACAAAATAAAGAATCTATTTTGACATATGACTCTGCCTCCGAACTTAGACAAAGAAGTGTTGTGCAGCGAAGCCAAGATCAAGACGTTGTGTCAGCATCGAAGACTTTAACAAATCGACTTTTGTACCAAAGATATTAAGAAGAATTGGCGTCGTTGAAATAAAAATATCAATTGCAAATCTTGCAGGACAATTTTCATATGAATTGCGTCACAGAAAGAGAAGCTTTATGTTCGCCGACATGTAAAGTAAGAATTATGCAATTACATCTGTTGTTTTCTTTTACCCTTATTCGAATTTATTCCCTTAGCGTTCAAGCAAGGAGAACTTAAGGCCAAGGTCCAGAGCCATTGGTGTCCCATAAAACCACTTGAGTGAATAGAAATTTTTTAACCTTGAGCACCTTTTTTTTAAATTTATGACTGTAGTTTCTTAACCAAAAATGAACGAAGCTTAACGTTTAAAGGTTGTTATATACATCACTTTTCATTTATTTATGTAAAAAAATTTTTATGGATAAAAGAAATATTACATAAATGGAAAGAAAAATATTTCACACACATATAGGGGTGATATTACTTTACGTTTTGTTGACAATGCGTAACATCCTAAAATGTATGTGTTTTGAAACCAGACAAAAATTTCTTTATGTATAGATCTGTTTTATTTTTGCTGGAAAGTTACAATTTTTTAAAGTATTTCCTTTTACGAGCACTTAGAAAATATTTTGATTAGGCACGGAATAGTTATATTACAAGAATTAACTTTATCTTTATATATATAGATTAACATATGTGGATAAGTGACACGTGTCTCTGTATTACGAATTATGGAAAATTTAAACTTAATACTATATATATATGTATATATATATATATATATATATATATATATATATATATATATATATATATATATATACACATATATATATGTATGTATATATATAAATATATATATATATATATATATATATATATATATATATATATATATATATATATGTGTGTGTGTGTGTGTGTGTGTGTGTGTGTGTGTGTGTGTGTGTGTGTATCTAAATACAAATGATCAGTATTAGCTCTTTAGCTTTTTAAAAGATTTATAAGATTTTTTTTTTTTCATCGGCCGGTATCGCTACATGTCTAAGATGAGTTGACCGTTTTGGTTACGCTCTTCGTTGCTCGAAGCATCTTGCCATTCTTCTTCTTCTTCTTCTTCTTCTTCTTCTTCTTCTGCGACATTCTCTGTAGTTATTACTTCATATTCTGGTAAACCATTAAATATTAAACATTCTCTGGTATTGCCACTGCTGAGGCAGCAGTAGTTGCTGAGATCATTACAAAAACTACTCTTACAGTTATCCGTTGTGAAAACAGTGCAAAGATCAGATGATTATGCAGAGGTAATTAAATTGTCTAGTTTTACTTCTTTAATTGTAAGAATACATTCTAATGAATTACAACAGAATCAGATATAATTGATTAAGCATTCTATAAATATGGGGAAGAAAGGAAAACAATGACCTAGAGTCCTAGACCGATCGAGTAAGTGTGTTCAGAATCTCGTAGCAAAACTCCATCAAACCCAATTGACCTGGGACACAATCTTTGAAGTGATAGCATAGGAAAATGAACTATAAACGTTGGGTTGAGGAGGAACAGGAAACCTCTAGATTTATACTTGTTTAGCAGTTTTCTTATATTCACACATAACATTTCCGTCGCCTCACACCCTCAAAAAAAAAAAAAAAAAAAAAAAAAAAAAACCGAGCCATTGCCAGGTGGGATTTGTTGATCCAAAAAGTAATTGGTAAGATTGCATTTCCATTATATCAAAGACACCACAAGCAAATCTTAGGGAGTAGAAGATATAAGGATAAGAAGGTTGCCCTTGCATGAACAAAATCAAACTGTGTCTTCTTCACAAGGTTATCTGATAAAGACCTTAAACAATATTATTAATAACAGGGAAAGCTTCTGGCACAAGGATTAGAAAGGATGATGAATCGTGAGAAAAATTCTTCGTTTAGGAAAGTTTGAGATTAGGTCTCTGGATGTGGTCACCTATTAAAACTGAAGAAAATCAAATGATTTTTTCTATATGTATATTAAATGCTTCGAAAAGAGACGTATTTGCCTAATAAACAAATTATATATTTTGTCATAAATACAGTTATAAGGTTAAAAAACCCACCAGTCAAGAGATCAATATCTGAGCCACACATCCCTTTCTGGCGTATACAGTAGAGAACTAAAACCGCTCAACTACCGTCCAACAAAGTCAGGACTGTTCTGCTCCAGAACACAACACCAACCGAATCGCCACTAACATTACCGCCTACGTTTTCATGATTGTGAACGGTCTGTTCTCGGCCTTGAGTCCCCATTGCCATAACTATCATTACTGATGTAATAATAGCCATAAATTTGCAGTTTCCCATGAACTTTTGATACAAAAATAAACGATCCGTTGGAATAAACATAAGTGCTAGGGCTGGGTCATGCTCAAGGTCATGATTATTTGGGAAAGAAATATTTCTACGAGATTAAAAGTTAGAGCAAAAGAATTACTCTGGCGGTGAACTCAGTTTCTTACGCATCCAAGAAAACATAGAAAAGGATGAGCAATCTACGATTAGCGAGCTAAATGTAATACACCCGAAGACGAAAATACTGAAAGTTAATTGGGATGTTCTGGATTCATTGACAGAATTGAGCTGAGGTCCCTCTGAAAGTAGTTTTTATAATCGTTTTACTAAAGATACCGCAGGAATATGACTGCGTATGTTACCACTTGCTTATCTTTAGACACTATTTTCCTAAGTAATTCTATAGCAGAGCAAAGAATAACAACGCCACTTTTTCTCTTTTATTTTGTAGTCACTAAAATTCATTCTCTGAGAATTCTTTAACACAGATAACACAGAAAAGGGTTCTTACACCTCTATTTGAAAACTGATTAAGAGAATACCGAATTGGAAATAAAATATTGAATGATTATTAAAATGAAAGATGAAATCAGGAAAGTGGGGTTATTGAATAAAACGAAACTAAAAGAAACTTAGGATTTACTGAACCTTTGACATTAGATGGAAGTCCATATCCTTTGAACACCCATAACATTTGTCAAGGCATTACGAATTGTTTGGCCAATCACATAACAAGAAAACAATCTTCGGAGCTTTTCGTCCATTTTCTATAACTTTTCATAAATGTTAATAAAGACTAAATGAAAGACAAAATATCCGGGAATAAATGAAGGAAAATTACCAAAAAGAAGTCAGTCAGGAAAGCGTGTGGATATTAACACTGAAATAGAGATTAAAATCAGCCTAAAGTGTGGGAATTCTGACAGACAGTCAAAGTCAGATTATATTTATAGTTTATAGCCTATATCATATATATATTTTTAGTAAACATAAAAACTGTAGATCAGCCATGATAATATCTTGACATTTTCTTTGTTTCATGATTTTCTGCCTGATTAATTTGGCATTGATATCTCAAGATGTTGGATAATCGTCTTGAAGTTCGTCTCAATGAATATTTTAGTCTAATGAAAAATGCAAATTAATCCTCCGAACATAATCGTTATCTTACTTGTTAGTGGAGGTTTGAAATACTTAATTTATTTATTTGTGAATTTATATATATGCACACTCACAAATATACAGACAAGGGCTCCCGTAGATATATACATATATGTATATATACGCACATATATATATATATATATATATATATATATATATATATATATATATATATATATATATAATATATATATAATATATATATATATATATATATATATATATATATATATATATATATATATATATATTACATGGACACATATACATATATATCTATCTATCTATCTATATAAATATATATATATATATATATATATATATATATATATATATATATATATATATACATATACATATATATCTATCTATCTATCTATCTATCTATCTATCTATATATGTATATATATGTATATATGTATATATATATATATATATATATATATATATATATATATATATATATATATGTATATATATATATATATATATATATATATATATATATATATATATATATATATATATATATATACATATTTATATATATATATATATATATATATATATATATATATATATATTGAATCTATACGTATATATATGCATATACAGTATTTATAAATATGTATATACATATGTATATATGTAAATGCATGTACATATATACATAGATATATATTTATAATATACATATATAAATTATGTATATGAATAAATCATGTGTATGAAAATTGATATTACTTTTATTGTGAATTTATACCGTAGTGTTATTCTATCGTACAACCAACTTAGTCCTTTATAAAGAATCAATTATCTATGAGGTTCAAAACATGTGTGTCCCACCTCTCACCAAATGCTAATTATAAAAACGTAAATGAGATTTCATCCTATTCCGATGCCTAATTGGAGCTCAGTTTATCCAGAGAGATTTTGTCTTTGTTTTTCTTTGAAACCACTTAGACATCCAAAAACTTTAGACAATATGGGTGCTATGGAATTTTGTCAGTTATCATCAAGGGTATAGCTACCATAAACGCATTTACCCAATGGAGTAACATTATCATTTCCCCAAGTGCTACAAGAAATTCTTCTTCGTAACTAGCGGAAAATAACCGACTATTTAGGGGCTAAGAAATCTGGAGTCTTTTTATAAAAAGAAAAAGATACCATTGGGGTTCTACACCTCCATACGCATCAAGGTCCATCAACAGTGGTTTGATTTCTCGTGTCCGATAACTTAAACTAGTTAGTTTATCCTTAGAAAAACAGCAATGAGGAAGATCGAGTGTCTTATCACTTTGCTTACTTATAAATGCATCAGCCAAAAGGGTTGCCTTATCCTTTGGACAGGGAATGGCAGAGCCATCTGGTTTAAGTACAGGAGGAACTGTTAAGTCAATACTGAAGAGAGCAGATTTAAGGGTACCGGACCACTCAAGTTTCTGGGTTGTAGCAAAAGGATGTCTTTTACGATTAAATTATATTTTGGTTTATTTCAAACATAAATATATTCATTTATATTCATTATAGATATGTCCATTTATATATACACGTAAGTACTGTATACACACACGTACACATACAAACACACACATATATATATGTATATATATATATATATATATATATATATATATATATATATATATATATATATATATGTACGTTTATGTTTATGTATATTTGTGTTCGTTTTGTACCTTCATACTGTATATGCCACTGTTTAAATCTACAACAACAGATATTTGAAACACTAGGTCCGAGTAAATAGTTATATGAATAGGAAAGTTTAAAAACGATTGTCTGTAAATGTGTGTGTTGGTGGTTTGTTGTTTCGATATATGTTTATTAAAAATTTATATGAATATCTATATCGATGCTTATTTTTCGTATACACAAATACACACACGCGCACACACACACATATATGTATGCATACATACATACATATATATATATATATATATATATATATATATATATATATATATATATATATATATATATATATATATATATATGTATATATATATATGTGTGTGTGTGTATGTATATACGTATATATAGATGTGTTTTTGTGTGTTTAAACATACACGCATAATGTATATATGTACATATATATATATATATATATATATATATATATATATATATATATATATATATATATATTGTATATATATATATATATATATATATATATATATATATATATATATATATATATATATATATGTATATATATATATATATATATATATATATATATATATATATATATATATATATATATATGTGTGTGTGTGTGTGTGTGCGTGTGTGTGTGCGTGTGTGTGTGTGTGAGTGTGCGTGTGTGTAGCTTATTCATTTCTTTTTTTTTTAAATTACAATAATACAAAAAAGATCAAAAGATAGTGAAATGTATGAAAATTAGGAATCATTATTCTTAAGATTTTTCCTGTTCAAAACGATGACGCAAGGTCACGAGAACTGTGCGAAGGACATTTGCCTTCCCTCAGTCAGTATATAAAGAGATCCCTGAGTCCTTCTCGCCACAGTTGGCTCTGAGCAACCCACCATGATGTCTAAGGTAAGAAATACGTAAACGAACACTTTGCTATTATCCTTCATTTGTGATCTGTGGACCGAGATTACTGATGCCTTATTACAATAATATTTTGACTCCTTTATCAAATACCATTAATTAAATATTATATAAAATTGATTAAAGAAAAAAACCAAGTTGTACTTATCCTTCAAGTCAACCTTCAACTTAGTAATCAAATGCTATTCAGCAATTGTAATTGATTCAAAATTTTTAAGATGAGTTGTCCAATGTGAAAGTTATCATTGGATTATCTCCGTGTGAGCATCATTTTCAGGTTAATATTCATCTCAGAAAATTAAAAATGTGAATTAGTTCTAAAGTATCTTATTGGATCTTTAGTTTAATACATTCTGTATATTTTGTTTTTCTTCTGGAGTACTATTTTCTATTCAAAAGGAACACTTAAAACCAGCACAGATTGCTTAGAAATAATTTAGATGTATACTTAAATGGTGTCAAAATTTTCTTTTTAGTTAAGTACCTCATTATAAGAGACTTGAAATATGGGCCATTTTTGTTATCATACTTTATTTCATCTTTACTATACTTGCCTTTTTACGTGTAATTATAATCACATTTCTCATTATTTTTGTGCAGATGATTCTTGTCACCTTTGTTGTGGTCCTTCTTGGGATGGTTGCAGCTGATCCTGTAGCTGATCCAGACCCAGGTCACTTTAGAGGTGGATTCAACCGCGGTTTTGGTGGCCATTTCGGTGGATTTGGTGGTCATTTCGGTGGACGTGGATTCGGACATGGATTTGGTGGTGGGTATGGAGGCTACCGTGGAAAAAGGAGCCCTGTAGCTGAGCCTGAAGCCAACCCTGAGGCTCTTGCCGACCCAGAACCTGAAGCAGATCCTGGTCACTTTGGAGGACTCCACCGTGGATTCTCTGGATTTGGTGGCCATCGTGGAGGCAGCTTTGGTGGATTCGGAGGTTTCGGAGGACACAGGGGCTTTGGAGGTCATTTTGGAGGGGGCAGATTTTATGGTTAAGAGAAAAGAGATGAAGATCTAGTTTTCTTCCTGAAAGTAAATAAATGAGAATATTATAAAAAATGTATATCACTTTTATTAGCCACATATAACAATGGGAATTAGTTTTTTCTCCAATTTGTAAGAAAAATGGTGTTCGATTCCAGTGCAGTGACCTCAGTGGTACCTTGGAACTTTTGTAGTCTGCAGTTTGGATATTATCTAAAATAATGTGAAGCGAGGATTATTAACAGATGTTATTCTGTATCAATATATTCCTATAAAGGTATTTCACAAAAAGGAGCACTGATTGATAAATCAGATTGAGTTTCGTAAAAGGTTTGGCGTAAAGGATGAGTGGAAATTTGCGTTTTTAGATATTAGCTTGGAATTAAAACATAAATCTAGTTATTCTGAAGTGATCAAACGTGTTATATTGACATGTACTTTTACAAGGCTAATCATGTCAAATAAGGTACAGGCAACAGCGGGAGATCTTAAGATTAATTTTATAATGGAAATCAAATATCAGTACGATTGGTAGGACAAGACCTTTACTGGCCTTCTCAATAAGGTGACTATCTAACTCTTCCATCAGCTGTGATCACCTCTTTTAAGGTATGCATCATAGGGTGGGGGCATGCCAGGGTCTCCTTTGTCTCTGGGTGCTAGACGAAGCGAGCTGCAAGGGGGTCAACCGCCGTCTGGCTCCCTTCCGTCCTCGATACCTATGTAATCATAACAGAACTCAGAATAAACTCGGCAACAGATAGTTGTCACCAGAGAGAAACTGCTCCAAACTGAATTTCTCAAAGTAGATCACGAAAGCGAGGTCACAGGTAAGCACCTGCGTGCAATACATCATGTCTGCTTAATTTACTTTACTTGTTACAATTTTGTTTCCTTGTCCTGGTATATTCATGATTTATTGACCATTTAAAACGTTGCTAAAATTATTCAGAGCTTATTTCGTTTATTAGAAAGAATAAGGAAAGTACAAAAAAAGAGTATCTAAGTGTTATTCTAGAATTTTGTTGGTTTTAGCAATTAAAGCCACACCAAAATAAAAATAGGGATACATGGATACTAA
>NC_090731.1:135741365-135746365 GCF_036898095.1 Palaemon carinicauda
GGTCATTTAGTCCATTAATTCAGAAGTCAGTCTATCAACTAATTTTCTATACTTAGCTCGGTTCTCGTGTTTTTCCATCCTTACAGTAAATAGCCTTCAGGATACTGAGTTAACGAGAGATCAAGGTTAAATGCCATTCCAAAATAATCCTGCTTCCAGTAGGTGCTGGGGAGGGATCTTGGGCCATTCGCTGCCCTTCAGAAGGACTGAATCTCAGCACTGTATTAATGATAATTAGAGAGCCATGATGTGTAATCTTTTTCTTGCAGCCAGGAAGGATATAATTCTTCGAAATATATTAAGAACACCACTTGTACTGTCGCAGAGTTTCCGAATGCATACGCAGACAGTGCCAATAAAAAAAAAAAAAAAAAAAAAAAAAAAACATTATTGATGAATAAATGAATAATAATAAAAACAAGCCATCTTACAAAGCCAGTAAAGGTAACATATACAGTACAGAGTTCTGTTGATTACTGAAGAATTACTGAATCTATTTATATCAAAGGTGTAAAGTCTTCTTTAAAATACCAGGGAGAAGGTTGCAATAGGATTTTAAAAGTTTTAAGACGTTGAATTTTACGCCCCTTTTTATCTGTTAATCTGTTTATATTTATCTTTTACTACTAACAAATAAGGTATGTTATTATTTTTACTGCTGATATCCTATTTTTGCTGAATATTTTATTTGACAGAAAATATGTATATTTTCATATTCTGACAATAATGTTTTAACATTTGGTGATATTTATCTCCGACAAGGAGTTATTACTATCGAATCGATTTATTTATTTGTCTGTGCCTGTGGATATTTGTCTGTGGACAGGATTACGTCAAAATTACCAAACCGATTTTTCTGTAATTTTTACCAAAGATAGACCTTAGTTCATCGGTGAAATATTGAAGATGATCCGGATCTGAAAATGGATTCAAGATCCAAGATGTATTTTTCGTGTGTCTGTGGACAGGATTACGACAAAACTACGCCACGGATTTGCTGAAATTTAATAGACCTTATGTCATTGGCAACCCCATGAAATTTTGGAGATGATTTTTCGTTTGTTTGTGGACAGGATTGCGTCAAAATTACTCGACGGATTTTGACAAAAGTTTTACCACATTTAGATTTTAGGTCATGGATGACCCCATTAAGTTTTGTAGATGATCCAAATATGAATCCAGAACTAGATTTTCATTAGTATTTTTCGCCATTTCAAAGATAATGTCACAACGAATTGATGGATTTTGACGAAATTTCCACCACAGATAGATCTTAAGCCATGGATGACATCAATAACCTTTGGCTGAGGTCAGAAATCTCTGATTGCTATTGTTAGGATTTGCTGATGGGCTGTACATTGTTTCTTGAATTTTGTTAGACACCAACTTTTTTAGATCGGCAGTTAATCTTTTTACTCTCGACTCTAGCCAAAAACGTTTGCTTTGTTATACGTGAATGGTATTTTACCTGACAATTTTATTATATTTCTGGATAGTCCTATTATCATTTGTGTAAAATATCTTAATCAAGATGACATGCAAAGCTCGCTATTCCTTTGCAATGAGCTTAGATGATAGCACATGATGTGGTGTTCCTTCAAAGGCACACTTCCAGACTCGCATGGACAAGTTGACGTATGCAGAAGCAGATGCTTTTCCCAACAAATGTTACACACTGTTGATCCTTGTGTGTACATTACCATTCATGTCAGCCGATGCTGAAAAATAGTTTTCAGTCATGAGATTGTTGAAGACATACCTCAGGAATAGAATGACCGACCGTCGACTCTCTTATGAAAATCCACTACAAGGTCGAACTAGAATTAACGGATATTGCTGATGAGTTCCTCAAAGCATAATCTATGAAACTCTTGAACCGCACGCTACTGTCAGAAGTATAGCCCGAAAGACTAAAGTAATGAATGAAAAAATTATTTCAAAAATGGCTAGTTTCTATCTTCTAAAGAACTTCGAACCAAGATGTGAAGAGTCCAACAGGAAACTATTTGTTTACAAGTGTAAGTTTGCGCGTGCTTAAAAGAAAAGATAATATTACAGTATTGAAAATAATTCAAAAAAGATAAAATCTACGTAAAGTTCAATGCATAAAAATAGAGAATCATTATTTTTAAGGTTTTTGCTGTTTAGAAGCGATGACGTAAGATCACGAGAGCAGTGCGAAGGACATTTGCCTTAGTCAGTATATAAAGAGATCCCTGAGTCCTTCTCTCCACAGTTGGCTCTGAGCAACCCACCATGATATCTAAGGTAAGAAGACACATTTTCTATATATTTTTTTACATTTTGCTTTAAGTACATTGAGGTTATCCTTCTCTCCAAATAATGTAATATGATATTACAAAGATTTAATAAAGCATAAAATTTATCAAAACCAAATATTGATTTATACTTAGGAAACAATGTTTAACTAGATCTTCAACATAAAATAAAAATGTAATTCTGCATTTACCATTGTTTGTATATATGTAATAATATGTCGTATAATGTAGTCACCATTTTCTTTTTAATCTGGATCGCACGAGTTTTGAAATATGAATTAGTACTAAATCATATTATTAGATTTTTTATTTTGCACATTGTGTATACTGTGATTTTCTTCTGGAGGTTTATTTTCTAATCAAAATGAATACGAATATAGAAATAAGTAGCAGATTGCTTAAAAATAATTCAGATGCTTATTTAAATGGTGTCATAGTTTTATTTTTGATATGGACCAATTATATTATCACACTTTATTTCATCTTTACTAAATTAGCCTTTTTACTTGGAATTATCATGACATTTTTCAATTTTTTGTTTTTCAGATAATTCTTGCCACCTTTGCTGTGGTCCTTCTTGGGATGGTTGCAGCTGATCCTGTAGCTGATCCTGAACCAGGTCACTTTGGAGGCGGACTCCACCGTGGTTTTGGTGGCCACTTCGGTGGATTTGGTGGCCATTTCGGTGGACGTGGATTTTGACATGGATTCGGTGGTGGCTATGGAGGATACCGTGGAAAAAGGAGCCCTGTAGCTGAGCCTGAAGCCAACCCTGAGGCTCTTGCCGACCCAGAACCTGAAGCAGATCCTGGTCACTTTGGAGGAATCCACCGTGGATTCTCTGGATTTGGTGGCCATCATGGAGGTAGCTTTGGAGGATTCGGAGGTTTCGGTGGACACAGGGGCTTTGGAGGTCATTTTGGAGGAGGCAGATTTTATGGTTAAGAGAAAAGAGATAGTTTTCTAGTTTTCTTCTTGAAAGTAAATAAATGAGAGTATTCTCAAAATATGTATTTCACTTTTATTAACCACATTAATCAATATGAATCATGTATTCGTGATAAATCTTCCTGTACAATTATTAGAAATGATAATAATAAATTTCTAATACTATTGTCTCACCATGCAAAGAATATTGCAAAAGGAAAAGCATCATCTATTTTCAATTAAAAGCATTTGAAGTAAATCAGTTTTTTTCTCTGAGTATTTCAACTGAAATTCAAAGTGACTGCCCTTTACTTACATTCTTTATTAGGTAATCAACGAATATTTAAAAGTTATATTAGTTTATTAATCACTAACTTCATGATAGAGAAATTGAAAATAGTCTCCTATTTTCACATAAAGAGAGGAGCAATAACAACTGGTACTCCTGCATGAGTATTATTCAAATTGTGAATGTTTACTGTACATCATACCTGAATTCTTGCACAAAGGATTCTTTTTTTTATGCAGGCAATTTTTTCCTCCTACTTTGAAAGGTTTCGATTCCAGTGCAGTGACGTCGGTGGTACCTTGGAACTTTTGTTCCCTTGTCCTGGTATATTCACGATGTCTTGACCATATAAAACAGCGCTAAAGGTATTCAGAGTTTCATTTCGGATACTACGAGGAATGAGAAGTACAAAAGAGTACTAAGTGCTATTCTACAATTTGGTTAGTATTAGGAATTAAACCACACTATAATTACAGTAAGGATACGTGGATACTATTCGATATAATCCTATTTAGGATTTATCATGAAGTTGAATGTTACCACTAAATGTGGATGCCTTGGAGCAAATAGCTAAAGTTGACAGAAATTATTAATATTGCGAGCTTAACTAGTCCACCACGATCAACCACAAAGACTTAAAAAACTATAGATGAAACAGTAAATAAATAAAAAAGATGAATCAAGAAACAGGGGAATATAGGCATTCATAAACATCAAAAGAAACAAGAAGAGCTCCGCTAATGATACATGTAGCTTTAAAGTTCTATTAATATCAGTTATATTGTCTTCTGCCAATACAACTTTGTAAGCTAATAAAAGTATATTACATGAACCGGTTTGAGGTAATATGTAACATGTGAAGGACAGCTATTAGTATGAAACTCACTAGAACACCAGCAAACCTATCATGAAATTAATTCGTTTAGGATTCCTGTGATAGAAAATTATCATTTAACAAAAGTTTCCGACGCTGAAAAGTATTTTCAAGAAATTTCTCGTAATCCAGAACTCATTTTTCGAGACCTTTTATGATGATTAACCCGTAACACTGGAATTTCTGAAAAGATTTTCTTGATTCTCATACTCTAACCACTCATTGCTGAGGTATGATGTCTCTATCGTTATATCCTTAGATCTATCTATCTATTTATTTATCTCTCTCTCTATCTATCTATATATATATCTATCTATCTAGGTGCCATGTCTTCGACGTGGGCAGTCAATTGCCTCAACCTGGACCTGTCTCTACCTCTCTATAAATTGTCCAAATGTTACATTCTCATTTACATCCTCCAGTAAGCTGTCGAGAAACCTTTTCATTAGCCGACCTCTTGGTCTTTTCCCCTCTATCTTTCCCGTAAGACAAAAAAGTTCGATCTTGTTCCTTCTTATTAAATGTCCCCTAAATTCCATCTTGCTCCTCCTTACCACTTTTAGAAGTAATCTCTCTTGATTCCGTCTTCTCAATACCTCCTCATTTGCTACTCCCTCGGTCCATGAGATCT
>NC_090731.1:135751365-135756365 GCF_036898095.1 Palaemon carinicauda
TCTTGTGCCTACTCAAAATTTGCCTAAAGCTGATTCTCTTCTCTTCTTATGACCTGCTTTACATAGAAATCACACAAAACAAACGTAAATTGAGTCTTATGTTTTTTTTTTCATAGATCTCTCCAGATTTTCAAACAAAGTTTCTCTTTCTTTCTCTGTATTGGATTTTGTTGGTGTATACCTTTTATTTAATTTGATAACCAATACTGTAATTCTATCACTGATTCTATAAGATTCTTCTAAGTTACCTACACGATTTTTATCAATAAGAAAACCAACTCATTTTTTTTTTGTTCCTTCGATATCCTCTGAAGCAAAACATATTACCCAACTCTTCTAATTTCACTCACTCCTATTATATCCCAATTTATTTATATCAGCTGTTCTAGTAACACAGCAACATCTTCCCTAGACAGGGTCCTGACATTGTACTTTGCGAGGTTCAGTTTCCAGGGGTGGCCTTTTCTAGATTGTGTGTGTGTGTGTATATATATATATCTATATATATATATATATATATATATATATATATATATATATATATATATATATATATATATATATATATATATATATATATATATATATACAGTTTTATATTATTATGGCACTGTTGTCTGGGAACCAAAAATGTATATATTATGTATTACGGCTGGCAAGCTACACAACCTCTCCAGTTCCAAACTCACCTGTTTGTTTTTACATAAATCTGTTATATTTGAATAAACCCCGAACCCTGCGAAAATTATGTAACTCCCAGACGGCAATGTATAAAAGCACTGAATATCCAAAGAAGGTCTCTTAAGTACACTCAAAACAAAACTGGGTAATTATTATTAAGAACTATTTAACAGGGAAACGAGAGAGTACTGTGAAAAACACTGGTGATTGGAATAATAAACTCTTTACAAAAATAAATATATCATATAAAAATTACAACACTTTGAAAGAATTTACATGAAAAATAAATCACTCAAAATATTAAGTCTGATTAAAACTTAGATTAAGACAAAAGAAATTAATACTTATGGAAATTATACAACCACTGGTTTTACTGGAAATTAAAATTTACGCCAATATTTGATCTTGATACTTAATGAAAATAAACTTTTAACACTCTAATGATTAAACTCTTATAGAAATTACATAAAGTAACTGAAAAACTTACAAGTTTTTAGCTCGTACGAAGTAATCAAAGTTAAGACAAAATAAATATACTTCACGTTTCTACATAAATCTCCCTGGGCCAGATACAAAGATTTACACAATACCAGCACTCACTATAGCTCAATAAATTTTAAATTTCATGCAAAGTTGTAATAACGTTTTAACACACTACACATGATATACGTTGGGCACAAACTTAATCACTTTGGAGAGGACACACAATGTACTTGAGAGAGGGGATGTTTGCATCCCTAGGGGCGCATAATATTGAGTTAGTTATTTTAGATTCTTCTAAATAGATGGCTTGGGGGCCGGTTTACCAACGCCGGAGTTACCAACTAGATAAAAATTAAGGAGAATGAGCCTTGCTTGCAAGGCAACTATCTCTCAACAGGTCCACCCCCCACCGTTCTCAAACATTTAGAAAATAAATAAAATCTAACACTGGAGATTTGTGAACCTTCCAAAACTTGTGGCAAATATAATAATTGTGTATTTTCTCACAAGCATGATGCAATATCTCATGAAAACATAGAAAAATTACACAAGCCCTCGTTCATACGTCGCATAGTTCTTACTGCATACTCAATCAAAATCATGTAAGACTTCGTTGCAAAACACGTGGAATAAAAAGTTAACTCTTAGAAATAACGTAAATTTACATATACTGACTTAAATGAAGAATACAATGAAATTAACGACAAAAGTCTTACGTAACTTACATACAAAACTTGCATCTACATGAGAGGAACTCACCTTAAGAGCTGGCTATTCACCTCTTAAATACACATATGAAATACAAAAATAAAATATTTACTCTAGGCTAGACCAGCTTCATAAGAATATATATGAATATATATATATATATATATATATATATATATATATATATATATATATATATATATATATATATATATATATATATGTATGAATATATATATTTGAATATATATATATATATATATATATATATATATATATATATATATATATATATATTTATACATATACACTATGTATACATACATACATGTATATATATATATATATATATATATATATATATATATATATATATATATATATATATATATATATGTATATATATACATATATATGTAAATATATAATATATATATGTATATATATATATATATATATATATATATATATATATATATATATGTAAATATATAATATATATATGAATATATATAATATATATATATAAATATATATATATATATATATATATATATATATATATATATACATATACATATACATATATATATATATATATATATATATATATATATATATATATATATATATATATATATATATATATATATATATATATATATATATATAGTTTTGCTAATAGCAAGGCATTTGAAAAATATGGATTTTTTATGACCAATGCAGTATTATCAAGTGTTAAAAGTTATTCTCTGTTTGTGAGCTTTCATATTCATACCTTATCACCATACTTTAAAACCAAAGAAAAATAACATAATTGTCAATTAAAACATCAGATAATTATCCGCTGTAAACTAGAAATTAGAGGAATTTAAAAGTATAAAAGACGTTAAAAATTTAAAGATAAAAATTCAACTGAAAAACAAATGACATAAATAAATTATAAGTTAAAACGAAGCAGGCTTACAAAACTGATATTCCCATATGGATCGGTATTGGAAGGAGCTTATAGCATAAAGTTTTTAGTCAATTCCTCTGATGTCTGATTCCCCTAAAATGTATCTAAGGGTGTTTAATTCGGTCGGATATCTAAGAATGATTAAAGCTATTTATATTGCGATAAAATTTTGCAAGTTCTTAAACACTGACTTTCAAGCCCCTTTTTATCTGTTTTTATATATATTTTTAACTACTCAAAAATGTGGATTTTATCAATTTTTTACTGCTATTCAATTTATGCTGAATATTTTATCATGAAAATAGATATGCATAGTTCTAAACTCTGACAATTACACTTTAACATTTGGCGATATTTAGTATTTGCATGTGTCCTGTATATTGTTTCTTAAATGTTTTGAGAACTAACTTGTTTGAATAGGTAGTTGAACTTTTAGCCCTCGACTCTAGCCAAAAATTTCTGACTTATAATACATGAATGGTATTTTACCTGAAAATTTTATTATACTTCTTTACAGTATTATTATTATTTGTGTAAAATACGTTTTAATGTTTTAGTCAAGCATGATTACGGACGGAGTACAGTCTGAAAGTTCGATGTAATGAATAGGAAAATAAAAATAATTTCCAAATGGCTATTTTCTATCATCTAAAGAACTCCGAGCCGAGAAGTGAATAGTCCAACAGGAAATCGTTTGTTTGAAGGTGTAAGTGTATAGTATTGAACATAATATAAAAGAAAAGACGAAATTTACACATAGTTAAATGCATAAAAATAGAGAATCATTATTCTTAAGGTTTTTGCTGCTTGAAAACGATGACGCAAGATCGGTAGGGCTGTGCGAAGGACATTTGCCTTCCCTCAGTCAGTATATAAAGAGATCCCTGAGTCCTTCTCACCACAGTTGGCTCTGAGCAACCCACCATGATGTCTAAGGTAAGAAAACACAGAATTTCAATATTTTTTTCTACCTTTGAGTTAAGTGCAACGAGATTATTAATTTTTCTATCCCAATAATGCGATATAATATTGTAGTAAAAAAAGAAAAAAAAATGAAGAGAAAATAAAATTGATCAAAAACAAATATTGACTTACACTGATGAAACAATGCCCAATTAAATATTCAACATAGAATAATAATGTAATTCGCTATTTATTATTGTTCCAAAGTTTACAAGATGTGTTGTCCAATGTGAAAGTTATCATATATACTTCATTTTAAGTTTCTCCCGTGAGAACTTCATTTACAATTTAATCTGTATCTCAGAATATTAGAAATATGAATTAGTACTAAATTACCTAATTGGATCTTTAGTTTCATACATTCTATTTACAGTATTTTTCATCTAGAATTCTATTTTCTATTCAAAGTAAATATTTAAAGTAAGTATCAAATTACTCGAAAATAATTCAGTTGCTTATTTAAATGGTGTCATAGTTTTTTTTAGGTAAATACCTCATTATTAGAGACTTAAGATATGGGCCATTTTTGTTATCATACTTTATTTCATCTTTACGATATTTGCCTTTTTACGTGTAATTATAATCACATATCTCATAATTTTTTTGCAGATGATTCTTGCCACCTTTGCTGTGGTCCTTCTTGGGATGGTTGCAGCTGATCCTGTAGCAGATCCTGAACCTGGTCACTTTGGAGGTGGACTCCACCGTGGTTTTGGTGGCCACTTCGGTGGATTTGGTGGCCATTTCGGTGGACGTGGATTTGGACATGGATTTGGTGGTGGGTATGGAGGATACCGTGGAAAAAGGAGCCCTGTAGCTGAACCTGAAGCCAACCCTGAGGCTCTTGCCGACCCAGAACCTGAAGCAGATCCTGGTCACTTTGGAGGAGTCCACCGTGGATTCTCTGGATTTGGTGGCCATCATGGAGGTAGCTTTGGTGGATTCGGAGGTTTCGGTGGACACAGGGGCTTTGGAGGAGGTCATTTTGGAGGAGGCAGATTTTATGGTTAAGAGAAAAGAGATGAAGGTTTTCTAGTTTTCTTCTTGAAAGTAAATAAATGAGAGTATTTTCAAAATATGTATATCACTTTTATTGACCGCACCTAACAATTGAATCATTTATTCATGATAAATATTACTATACAACTATTAAAAAAATAACAAAGTTTCCTACTATAGTCGCTCCATTCAAAGAAAATTAAAAAAA
>NC_090731.1:135761365-135783865 GCF_036898095.1 Palaemon carinicauda
ACAAAGTCATATACATGAGAGTATTGAGAACAAACACACAAATATATATATATATATATATATATATATATATATATATATATATATATATATATATATGTGTGTGTGTGTGTGTGTGTGTTTATATATATATATATATATATATATATATATATATATATATATATATATATATATATATATTATGTATATACATATATATATATATATATATATATATATATATATATATGTGTGTGTGTGTGTGTGTGTGTGTGGGTGTGTGTGTGTGTGTTTATATGTATGTGCGCGCGTGTGTATGTTCTCAATCCGACCATGGCTTTATAAAGATCCCTTTTATAAATCTTCCTTCACAGATTAGGTTGTCGGCCGGTATCACCACATCTTTAAGATGAGTTGGCACTTTAGGTTGCGCTCCTCGTTGCTCGATGCACCTTGCAATTACTTCTTCTTCTTCTTCTTCTTCTTCTTCTTCTTCTTCTTCTTCTTCTTCTTCTTCTTCTGGGACATTCTTTATTTCCGTTTAGAATCACGAGACATGATAACTTCATGTTCTAGAAACCTGTCAAAGATAGCCAGCATTACAAGTTGATTATGCAGAGGTAATTAGATTGTCTAGTTTTTCTTCTACAGTTTAAAGAAAAGTACCTAATGAATTACATGAGGATCAATAAGCAGATTCTTAAATGCTGTATCAGCTATAATCACAAACCAGATATAATCATTTAATAATTCTATAAATATGAGCATCAAAGAAAAATAATGAGCCACACCGATCTAGTCAGCGGATTTCGAATCTCGCATAGCGAAATTCCATCTAACCCAAGTGACCATGAACACACTCTTTGAGGCGCTAGCGTAGGAAAATGAATTATAAACTGTTGAAGTGGAGGAGGATGAAACCTATAGAAATAAATTTATCCAGAAGTTTTCTAATATTTAAGATAAATTTTCCCACAAAACATTTCCATTGCCACACACCTCCCACACGCAAAAAAAAGAAAAAAAAAAATAACAGATATTGCTACGTGGGATTTGCTGATCTAAAAATAACAAGATAAAAGGATAAGTTTGCCTTTGAATAAGGTGCCTTAAAGAATTATATAATCTGATAAAGATCTAAAACGATATAATTAATAACAGAAACTTTCTGACACAAAGATGAGATTTGTCAAGAATTTCAACAATGGCTGCTGCCATTCCCTTTGAACCCTTGTGACATTTGTCAAGGCATTACGAATGTTTAGGCCAATCACATGACAAGGAAACAATTTTTGGAATTTTTCATCCATTTTCTATAACCCTCCGATGAAAATTCATGCCTGCAGAGAAGTAATAAAGACTAAATAGAAAGCAAAATAGCTGTGAATGACTGAGGGAAAACTACCAAAAAGAAGGCAGAAAAGCGTGTGGATATTAACAACCGAGTAAGGATTAAAAGTAGCCTAAAGTCACGGTCCAGATATACCAGGTCAGCCAGACAGCGTACCGATTTTAAGCCTCTTCTGCGCACCTACATCATCTGAAGGGGTTTAGTGTTGGCGAGACCCATTAAGAACGTAGATCTATCACACAGTCAATGTAAATAAAACAACATTTTACCTTTGGAAAATATTTTATTAAGTTTCAACTTTCATTTTTTTTTCTTAGGGCCTCCCTGCATGGTTGTCCTTGAGGTTTTCTATACTTTATCAAATTATTAAGATATCGCATTCGAAAATATACCGATATCTTAACAAAAAATGCAATAACATCGTCAGGAACTTCAATACCAGACTGTTTTAATTCTAAATAAAGCTTTTTAAAACAATTTTTTCCCTCCATGAGAGCTTCCCCGTGTACAGCATTAAAAATCTCCCGCATTATTAACAACTGTGAAAAAAACTGACTAGAAGGTACATGTAATTCCCCCCGATTAACACATGCTATCCAAGTATCATTCTTTAGCACTTCTTCAGTCTTATTTCCTAACTCTGGATATTTTACACAAAATTTCTTTACAATATATCCACCAATGTATTGAAGAGCTTCTTCCTCAATTACTCCCCCCAATATCTTTCTTTATTTCTTTATTTGCTCTCAAAAGGTCTTCTTCCTCGTCTAAAGCATCTTTCTCTAAATAAAAATCTAAATTTCTTAATATCTGCGTTGTTAGGCATATTTCTAACGCTAAGTCCCTTTCTTTCGTGATAGATTCATCGTCTTTGGCTGATTCATGAGATTTTTCAACAGTGGTGATATTACACTTTTCACTTAATACTTTAATTTCCTTTCCTAGTAACATTTTTTTAGCCGAAATTTAAAGTTCACAGCATGAGGATGATCATAGTGCCCATCCATTTGCCTTATACACCCAAAGAAATGTTCAAGGCAATCTTGATTTAGTCTTTGTGTAAGTAGGTAGTCAATACTATAAGCGCCTTTTAACATATCAAACAAAGCAATGGTAGATTTACATGATAAAATTATTCCTTTCAGAAACTTGAAAAGACTTTTTGTATTAGGATTTTTAACTCTCATAGTATTCATTACCTCGATTACCTTGAGCAGTGTACCTGTTTGTTTTTCTACATCAATACCAAAAGCATTGCTTTTACCAGACTTTCCATACATGGAGGAAGAATTCATTGTGTCGAACCAATCATTTATTAAAAGAATAAAATCAGATGTTTGATTCCAGTTTTGACACTCCAACAGTCCCTTTTCCCATAAATATTTTAATGAGTTGGCACATGACCTAGACAGTAATTGAACTACTAATTTAACGCGCTGTCTTTGTTGACCTGTTACAGTTGAATGCATTTCATTAATCTTATATACAAGCCCATTAAGCGTTTCCCGTATGCCATCATCTGAAATACACTCTCCAGTCTTGAGGAAAAAACCCGAGTCAATAAGATTATTTCTAACTAATTTAATTAAATGTGGAACATCTGAGAAAACAAAAACTTCTCTTTCTGCCTTAGGATTTTTGAAAGAGATCCTATTTTCAAGAGGGTCAATGTTAAGGTGTTTCCACATACGGAGATTTGTAGAACCCATGTCATGCACAACTGCTACCACGGCATAACCTGCATCCTCTACCTTTGATATTATTTCTAATAGTACTTTATGCATGTCACCTTGATCGAACTGATAGTAAATTGGCTGTTTCCATTTGCCTATAAGACCTCGCAACATGGCCACCTGTACATTTCCATGCGGTTTGTATAAGACATCTGCCTCTTTGTCGTAGCTCCATTCTTTCTTAATACTCATCTCATCAAATGACAAAACACAATTTTTTTCTGAAGGGGTAAACGTTTCTGCTTTTGCTTTCAGCAGTGTTAACACTGATACGAGAATCCCCGGTTTGCAATAAAACTCTTTCACTCTCTCTTTGAGAGTGCTCTCACAAGGCAATGGATAACCCTTTTTGAGCCTCAGATATCTATAACACTTAGGACTTAAACTTCTAAGAGTAAAAGCGTTTGCAATGTCATCACTACTCCACTCACAAACCTTTTTCTTGTTAATGATGGACTTTATCTGAGTTTTACTGAAAAAAGAACCCAATATTTTTTCGACTCTAACACTAACCTCACGTTCAATCAAAATAAATGCATTTTCATTTAGATAAGCAATTCTTTCCTTCAAGTAATAATTTTCTTCTTCAAGCTGCTTCATTTTCGCCTTTAAATGTTCAAACTCTTCTGTGCTACCAGATAAAAAGAAACTTTTCCCTGGCATAACTTCATAATTTTCTTGCCAATTTATATCATCAGCAGTTACCATCTGAGTATCAATTTCTGAAGAACGGTTAGCACTGCTTAATAGCTCCTTGACGATTTGTTGACGATTCCTATTTTCAACTCGTTCACTTCTTGAACTGACATCTGAGTGCATTGTACCTGAAACAATATCCTAAATATAAACACTGTGCTGCTACATGATTATATTTGACTAATAATTAATTTGAACTAACTTTTGGTTACCACTGTAGAAACTGTTAGCTTGAATGTATTCACTGTTGTACATAAAACAACACTGCAAAAACTAATCTAGCAATATTAATCATTTATATCAACCCCTCACACACACACACACACATATATATATATGTATACATATATATATATATATATATATATATATATATATATATATATATATATATATATATATATATATATATATATATTGTGTGTGTGTGAGCGTGTATGTGTGCTTTACCCATTAAACAGTTAAATAGTGTACTTACCACTTGGTATATAAAGACTAGGTACAGCATCCTCTTTAAGCAGCCGATGATTTCTAGGACTTTCAATACCTAGTAACCTAGACTTCATGTCATCTTTGTAATCGCCTGGTTTAAAATGAATCGAGCAAACAGTAGCATTCACAACGTCAATTCTGTCTGCACGGCAACATGCATGTATCCACTGGTCTATGTATGGTTTTTCTTTTGGAAAACAATGGTATTTTATGTTTGAGCTTCTAGTTTTATCATGTCTATTATAACAGCCAAATACTGCGCAGTTACTTGGCATTATTAGTGACGGAATGAATGAATGAATAAAATGATTATGGACAGAGCGTCTCCTATTGTTTACGTTACCTCTATAGGTAGCTAACTAAGGCAACGGTCCTTTGTTTTGTTTACCCACGTGTGTGAGGCAGGGAAGCGTGACGTCAGAGTATGGGTGATTCACAGCTTAAGCTGCGCGTTGGCTGACCTGGTATATATAGACCTTGCCTAAAGTGTATGAATTCTGGCACACACTCAAACTCGGGTTATATTTCCGGAGTCAGCTTTTAAATTTCTTTAAGCAAACATATAGCTTCCATTAAATATTTTTAGTCAACTTAAGAACTGAAAATTAGCCATGATAATTTCTGGAAATCTTTTTGTTTTCATGATTTACTGCCTGATTAATGTGATATTGATATCTCAGGAGGCGGTTGGATGATCATCATGAAGTTGGTCACAATGGATATTTTACGCTACTGAAAAAAGTAAATCAATCCGTCGACTATTATTATCATCTTATTAATTAGTGAAGATTTTCTGTTATATATTCATATATGTACACACACACATATGTATGCATGTATATATATATATATATATATATATATATATATATATATATATATATATATATATATATATATATATATATATGTATGTATGTATGTATATATATGTATGTATGTATGTATATATATATATATATATATATATATATATATATATATATATATATATATATATATATATATATATATATATATAAATATACAGCCGTTACTAGTCTAGTGCAAAACACCTGTCTTAGAAATCTCCTTCCACTTGCATTTTTTAAGTTCTTCCTATGCCAGTCTACAACCCCCAACTTTCATAGTTCGTCAATCTATAGTCTTCTCTTCCTTCCGCTGATTGTTTTGTAAACTATATATATATATATATATATATATATATATATATATATATATATATATATATATATATATATATATATTATTATTATTATTACTATCTAAGCTACAACCCTAATTGGAAAAGCAAGATGCTATAAGCTCAGGGCCTCCAATAGGGAAAAATAGCCTAGTGAGGAAAGGAAATAAGGAAATAAATAACTGAAGAGAACAAATTAACAATAAATCATTCTAAAAAAGTAATGTCAAAAGAGATATGTCATATATAAACTATTAACAACGTCAAAAACAAATATGTCATATATAAACTATAAAAAGACTCATGTCCGCCTGGTCAACAAAAAAGCATTTGCTCCAACTTTGAACTTTTGAAGTTCTACTGATTCAACAACCCGATTAGGAAGATCATTCCACAACTTGGTAACAGCTGGAATAAAACTTCTAGAGTACTGCGTAGTATTGAGTCTTATGATGGAGAAGGCCTGGCTATTAGAATTGACTGCCTGCCTAGTATTACGAACAGGATAGAATTGTCCAGGGAGATCTGAATGTAAAGGATGATCAGAGTTATGAAAAATCTTGTGCAACATGCATAATGAACTAATTGAACGACGGTGCCAGAGATTAATATCTAGATCAGGAATAAGAAATTTAATAGACCGTAAGTTTCTGTCCAACAAATTAAGATGAGAATCAGCAGCTGAAGACCAGACAGGAGAACAATACTCAAAACAAGGTAGAATAAAAGAATTAAAACACTTCTTCAGAATAGATTGATCACCGAATATCTTAAAAGACTCTCAATAAGCCTATCTTTTGTGCAATTGAAGAAGACACAGACCTTATATGTTTCTCAAAAGTAAATTTGCTGTCGAGAATCACACCTAAAATTTTGAAAGAGTCATACAAATTTAAAGAAACATTATCAATACTGAGATCCGGATGTTGATCTACTTACAATCATACTTTGAGTTTTGTTAGGATTCAACTTCATACCCCATAATTTGCACCATGCACTAATTTTAGCTAAATCTTTATCAAGGGATTCACCAACCCCAGATCTACATTCGGGGGATGGAATTGATGCAAAGAGAGTAGCATCATCTGCATATACAACAAGCTTATTTTCTAGGCCAAACCACATGTCATGTGTATATAGTATGAAAAATAATGGGCCAAGAACACTACCCTGTGGAACACCGGATATCACATTCCTATACTCACTATGGTGCCCATCAACAACAACTCTTTGAGATCTACTACTTAAAAAATCAATAATAATGCTAAGAAACGACCCACCCACTCCCAACTGTTTCAGTTTGAAAACAAGGGCCTCATGATTAACACGGTCAAAGGCAGCACTAAAATCAAGGCCAATCATACGAACTTCCCGACCACAATCAAGGGATTTCTGTACTGCATTTGAGATTGTAAGAAGGGCATCACATGCTCCAAGGCCTTTACGAAAACCAAATTGCAAACTAGGGAATAGATGATTACCTTCAGCAAACCTATTAAGACGTTTTGCCAGAAGACGTTCAAAAACTTTAGATAATATGGGAGTTATGGAAATTGGGCGGTAATCAGTGGGACTTGAGCTACCACAAACACATTTACATAGAGGAGTAACATTACCAATTCTCCAACAAGTGCTAAAAGCTCCTCTTCTTGCTAACTTGCGCAAAATAACAGATAACTTTGGAGCTAAGAAATCTGCTGTCTTTATAAAAAAAAAGGAAAAATACCATTTGGGTCTACACCTCCCTAAGCATCAAGGTCCATCAACAGAGCTTTAATCTCACGAGATCGAAAAGCTAAACTAGTTAGTTTAGCCTCAGGAAAACAGGAATGGGGAAGTTCAAGTTTTTCATTACTCTGTTTACTGTCAAAAACATCAGCCAAAAGAGTTGCCTTTTCCTTTGGGCAGTGAGTGACTGAGCCATCTGGTTTAAGTAAAGGAGGAACTGTTGCATCTACACCAAAGAGTGCAGATTTAAGGGTAGACCACCATTTATGTTCCTGAGTTGTACCAGAGAGGGTTTCTTTTATGATTAAATTGTACTCCTTTTCAGTTGAGGCATAAACTCTCTGAGCAAAAGCTTGAAGCTGAGTATCGTTGTTCCAGGTCAAATCTGATCTGTTACCCTTCCAAAGGTGGTAGGCCTCCTGCTTCTCCAAATAAGCACGTCTACAATCATCATTGAACCACGGTTTGTCCCTCATTCGGTACCTTAGCACACGAGAAGGGGTACGCCTATCAATTATGTTGACTAGATTCTCATTCAAAGGGACGACAGGATCTACACTACTATATAATTGTGACCAATTCAAGCAAAAAGATCATGCAAAATCCCATTCCAGTCTGCTTGGGATTTCATATAAATTTTACAAGAGTATGATATATCAGGGACAGGCTGCTCAGTCTTCACTAATAATGAAATCAAGGCATGATCAGAAGTCCCGACTGGAGAACCAACCTTACTAGTTATAACGCCAGGGGAGTCAGTGTATACGAGGTCCAAGCAATTACCAGACATGTGAGTAGCTTCATTTATGATTTGCTCACAGCCTGATTCAGAGGCAAAGTCTAAAGCTCTTAAGCCATGGCGCCCGGTAGGAGAGATAGAACTTAACCACTCCCTATGGTGAGCATTAAAATCACCAACAAAGACAAAAGAAGCCTTTCTATCATCTTCTTGTATCTTAGCCATAATGGTAAGAAGACAATTGAAGATAGAATCATCCATGTCTGGATTCCGGTAGATCGAACACAAATAAAAGTTGTTATGCCTGCCACAAACTTTTATTACCTGAATCTTATGACATCCACATTGATAGCAGGACTTATGAGAAGCAGGGTACTCTGTCCTAATATACACTGCCATTCCCCTGGCCCTAGGAATGGCATCACGTTTCAGCATTATTGGCTTCTTAAAACCAGTTATAAGGAGCTCAGATGAGTGCCTCATATTAGAAACTAAAGTTTCTGAGCAGAAAAGAATATCATACTGTCTGGACGCAACTGTAAGGTCTTGAATATTTGCATGAAGACCACGAATATTGCAATACAGAAGACGACATTGACGAAATCTAGGACGTACTGGTCCCGGATTTCGCTCACTGTCTCCAGACAGCATAAGAATTAATAGAAATAAAAAAGAGACATCATACTTAAAAACTAGATTAACAAGAATTATAACAAAAACAATATGTACAGAATAATAAAAACAGTGATTGATGATACCCATAGACTATAGTAAAAAGTCGGAAAAACTGGTCAACATGGAGGAGCCGATACACCATGCAAGGCTAAATACCCTCCAGGATAGCCACTTCAACTGAAGGGAGGACAGTAAGGATGGTTTTGAGAAGAAAAAATATGAAAAAGGAAAAGACAACCTCTTGATAAACCACCAGGCATCCATGGCCCTTCTATTAAGCCTGCCCAACACACCATTTAAAAAAAAAAAAAACAAGAGAAAGGAAAAAAAATAAGATAGAATAGTGTGCCCGAGTGTACCCTCAAGAAAGAGAACTCTAACCCAAGACAGTGGAAGACCATGGTACAGAGGCTATGGCAATACCCAAGACTAGAGAACAATGGTTTAATTTTGGAGTGTCCTTCTCCTAGAAGAGCTGCTTACCATAGCTAAAGAGTCTCTTCTACCCTTACCAAGAGTAAAGTACACTGAACAAATTGCAGTACAGTAATTAACCCCTTGGGTGAAGAAGTGTTAAGTATCTCATTGTTGTCAGATGTATGAGGAAAGACGAGAATATGTAAAGAATAGGCCAGACTATTCTGTGTAAGTGTAGGCAAAGAAAAAATAAGCCGTGACTAGAGAGAGGGATCCAATGCATTACTGTCTGGCCAGTCAAAGGATCCAATACCTCTCTAGTGATAGTATCTCAACGGGCAGCTGGTGCCCTGGCCAACCTACTACCTATATATATATATATATATATATATATATATATATATATATATATATATATATATATATATATATATGTGTGTGTATATATATATATATATATATATATATATATATATATATATATATATATATACATATATATATATATATATATATATATATATATATATATATATATATATATATATATATATATATATATATATATATATATATATATATATATGTGTGTGTGTGTGTGTGTGTGTGTGTGTGTTTGTGTGTGTTTCTTGTGTAGGTGTCTTTTTATGTTCTATTTTTCTCTTGCAATATTCCAAATGATGGAAGAAAAGATTAAGAATATGGAAAAGTATGAAAATTAGGAATAATTATCCCTAAGGTTTTTGCTGCTTGAAAATGATGACGCAATATCTTGCGAGCTGTGCGAAGGACATTTGCCTTCCTTCAGTCAGTATATAAAGAGATCCCTGAGTCCTTCTCTCCACAGTTGGCTCTGAGCAACCCACCATGATGTCTAAGGTAAGAAAACACATTGACTATATTTTTCTACATTTGAGTTAAATGCGCCGAGATTATTAATGCATCTTTTCCAATAATAAGATATAGTATTACAAAAATTGAAGAGAAAAGAAAATTGATTCAAAACAAATATTGATTTTTACTGATGAAACAATATTTAACTTAATCTTCAACATAGAATAAAAATATGAATAACTATTTGACATTGTATCAATGTTTACAAGATGTGTTGTCCAATGTGAAATACTCGTACTTATGTACATTTACCGGGGTCACATTTGAGTATCTACCTTGTGAGTGTTATTTTAAGTTTTATCTGGATCTCAGAACATTTTAAAATAGAATCACGACTAAATTATCTTATTGGATCTTTATTTCATACATTCCGTTTACTGTGAATTTCATCTAGAATTTTGTTTTTCATTAAAAGTGAATACCTAAAGCAAGTATCAGATTGTTAAAAAATAATTCAGATGCTTCTTTAAAAAGTGTCAAAGTTTTCTTTTTAGATGAATACTTCATTATTAGAGATTTAAAATATGGGTCATTTATGTTATTATACTTTATATCATCATTATAACAATTGCCTCTTTTCGTGTTATTATAATGGCACTTCTCATTATTTTATGCAGATGATTCTTGCCACCTTTGCTGTGGTCCTTCTTGGGATGGTTGCAGCTGATCCTGTAGCTGATCCTGAACCAGGTCACTTTGGGGGCGGACTCCACCGCGGTTTTGGTGGCCACTCCCGTGGATTTGGTGGCCATTTCGGTGGACGTGGATTTGGACATGGATTTGGTGGTGGGTATGGAGGATACCGAGGAAAAAGGAGCCCTGTAGCTGAACCTGAAGCCAATCCTGAGGCTCTGGCCGACCCAGAACCTGAAGCAGATCCTGGTCACTTTGGAGGAATCCACCGTGGATTCTCTGGATTTGGTGGCCATCGTGGAGGTAGCTTTGGTGGATTCGGAGGTTTCGGTGGACACAGGGGCTTTGGAGGTCATTTTGGAGGAGGCAGAATTTATGGTTAAGAGAAAAGAGATGAAGGTTTTCTAGTTTTCTTCCCAAAAGTAAATAAATGAGAGCATTATCAAAATATGTATATGACTTTTATTGGCAAAGCATAACAATAAGAATTGCGTATTCATGAAAAATCTTACTGTATAATTATCAAAAGTAATAAAGTTTCATATTATAGTCTCACCATACAAAGAATGTTGCAAAAGGAAATTCATCATCTATTTTCAATTGAGAGCATTAAAGTAAATAAATTTCTTTAGAAGTATTTTAAGGATATTCAAAGTGACTTCCCTTCATCAGCAAATAATCAATGTTATATTAAAATCATTAATACCTGCCTTCATCATCCATACAGGGGTAAAAAATAATCAAATTAGATTTTTCAGAATATTCATTGAAAATATACATTATATTCGATGTAATTTTATATGGATAAATATATTATATGAGAATACTAAAGAGAATTGTATTCGGTTCTTCCCATTAATGTATTTTTTTAACAAGGAATAATGGAGAAATGGAAAATATGCTTCCATTTTCTGAAAAGAAGGAGCAATGGCAACTGTTACTTCTTCATGAATATCATTCAACCCGTAAATCTTTATATCGTAACTGAATTCTTGCATAGATGGATATGTATTTTTTTCATGAAAGTTATTTTATCTCCTTATTTGTAAGGAAAATGTTGCCCGATTCTAGTACAGTGATGTCGGTGGTACCTTGGAACCTTTGTTCCTTTATCCTGGCAGATCTTGATTTGTTGACCATTTCAAACACTATTAAAGTTATTCAGAGCACATTTTCGGATATTAGGAAGAATTAGGAAAGCACAAAAATGTATTAAAGTGTCATTTTATAATTCAGTATAAGCAATTCAAACCACACTACAATTGAAGTAGGGATATGTGGATAGTACTTGGCACAATCCTATTACTGGAGCAGTATTATCATGAAGTTTCAAAGTTACCATAGTTTGTGGATGCCTACGAATAACTGTCTAATGTTGCCAAAAATGATTAATATTACGATCTTAGCTCGCTCACCATGATCAACCGCAAAGAATTAAAAACAAAAAAATCTGTAGATAAATCAGAAACTGAACATCAAACAAAGATAAATCAAGACTCATGCGAATCTATGCATTCATGAACTTCAGAAGAAATCAGAATAGGTTCGCTAATGATACATGTAAATTTAGCTTGAAAGTATTATTAGTGTCAGATATATTGTTCACTGCCAATATAATTATGTAAGCTGATAAAAGTATGTTACATGAACTGTTTTAAGGTAATATGTAGCATTTAAAGGACGGCTATTAGTATGAAACTCATTAGGACACCAGAAACTCACCCTGAAATAATACAGTACACCCCTGTCTCCTGAGATATAAAACTATCATTTAACAAATGTTTCCTATGCTGAAAAGTATTTTACCAGATTGAAAATTTCTCGTAATCCAATGCTCAGTTTTCAAGAACATTGTGATTTCTGAAAGGCTTTTCATGATTCTTATACTGTTGCCACTCATTATCTCAATCCTTATATCTTTAGATCTATCTATCTATCTATTTATCTCGGTGCCATGTCAATTACCTCCACCTGGTCCTATATCTAGCTCTCTGTATAAATTGCCTAGCTGATACATTATCATTTACATCTTCCAGTAAACTGTCCAGAAACATTTTCATTTGTAGACCTCTTGGTCTTCTCCCCTCTAACTTTCCCGTAAGGGACAAAGGTTCGAACTTATCTCTTCTTATTACATATCCCATAAATTCCATCTGCTTCTTCCTTATTACTTTTAGAAGTGATCTCTCTTGATTCACTCTTCTAATACCTCCTCATTTCTTGCTCTCTTAATCCATGGGATCTTCAACATTCTTCTGCAAAACCATAATTCAAATTCTTTTATTTTACTGGTCTAGTTCTTGATTAGTGTACACGTCTTCGAGCCATAAGTAAGAGTGGACCATACACAGGTTTTCAGTGCTTCATGCATCACCTGTGCTGGCGAATGATTCGAACACTGAGTTAAGACCTCTGGGAATGGTTTAAAAAAAAGGACCGAGAGTTACTTTGAGCTGTTCCATGAGTACTAGGATTGAAATCATGAGATTAAATCTACCTAATGTTGTTGACCAAATACAGGAGGTAGCGGCTATGGCTGCTCTTCGTACAAGAAGGGGAGAAAGGAACTTAAAGATGGCTATTGACAGCTTTTCGGGCAATAGAGGATGTATTGCTAAGTATAACCATTATTCTAAGAAACTGTATAACATATTGAGGATATATAAGTAGAAATTTTGTGCAAAATTACAAGAAGTGGCTCCAATAAAGCCATGGTTGCGCCATAAACTAAATATAAGCATTGGAAGCGAGATTATAAAAAAAAAAAAAGTTAATAGTATGCATTTGTATTCTGATGGTTCAGTAAGTAGTATTAATGTTGGCTGTGTGGTTGTTGTAAGAGAATATTATGAAAATCATGTGAGTACCGATGAGACGTTGTCAAAAAGATAGAAGATAAAGTTCTATTGCTACAACCGAATTACAGGCCATTCATGAAGGGGTACCCTTAGTAGTAAACAAGATGAAAGATGTTTTTGTTTTCGTTGATTGCTAGAGTGCTCTTCTTGCACTTAACTGTAGATATCCGGTTGAAAGTGTAAATAACTTATATATGCAATGAAAGATCAGGGAAATTGTGTTAAGATTTTTCTGGGTACCATCTCATGGTATTAGGTTGAATGAGATGGCTGATAGCACAATAACTCTGAGTAGAGTAAAGAAAGGGCTAAAATTTGAGGTCACTGTGGGAAGCAGTTGAAATTCGACATATTTTGAGTAACTGTAGTGTCAGTATGAGACATTAGTTATTTGTGTCAGAAAACAGTAATACTGTCTATGGCAGGGTATTGCCTAAACTAGATACTTTAATAATGAGGATACGTTTGGGATATGAATATACCCGGGAATACATTGACGATGAAAACGCTAAATCTAAGTTATGTGGGGAGTTGCGGAAACATACTTTACAACATTTTGTTATGGAATGTAATAAATTGTCAGTTTCGTAACCCCACAATAGATGACGTAACGTATCAAGTATGTTATTTTCTGAGAAATGGCGTTTCTTCCGGAATTGCAAAGAAATATCCTAATCTAATTTGGAATAAAGGATTAATCCATTTGTCTGTATAATAGTATAATTTATAACTTTTGGTTTTTATATCTTTTCTTTAAATAGTTTTTGAAACTTTTGTATTACTTTTTCCTTATTTAAATTGTTACAGAATATTATCAACTTTTGATTTGTATAAAGTCTGCTTTATAGTTTGGCAATAGTATAATTGATTTGTGTCACCTTTGCTAAATATAATTTTCATTTAGTGTGAAATTTTCTTTTGTATAAATTAGTTTATTTTTTTTTTATTTTCATTTTTATTTTTTTTTTTAATTTGCTTTTTGTTACTATTCATATTTCCTGGACTATAATGAATTTTGTTGGTGGCGTAGCAGCATGCTGGTAAACTCTATTTGATGTATATCATTAAATGGTTTTAATTTGAGTACTGTAACAATTATTGAATTAAATGTTTCTGTTGTATTTCTTCACAATTTCATTAACATGATAAATGTCTACTTTAAAAAGATCAGAAGTAAGATTTAAGATTTGATTATCAAAATATTTGATAATAGTTGTTTCAATAATACTTGTTTTGATAATGTTGTTACAGAATACAATCTCTAGTGAGTTTTCCCAGTCAATATAGTGCTTTAAATCATTCATATGGATAAATAGAACACTGGACATTTGTCCTTTCCTAACTGCATAACAATGTTGTTTGATGCAGTTATCAAGTAGTTTTCCAGTTTGGCCCAAATATTTCTTATTACACCCAGTACACGAAATCATGTTAATAGACATTATTCCGCTTTGGAGAATTATTTGTTATTATGATCATAACTGTTCCTGAAATCTTAAAAACAACATTTACCTCGAATATTTTCAATTGTATTGAAGCGCTATCACATTCTCATTTTTAAAAGGCTCCTTATTCTTATTGTTATAAGTCTAAGATGTATTCTTAGCTTTCTGTAGAGACTTGTCAATTAAAAATTTAGGGCATTTTAGTTTAGTTCCTGCGTCATAAATACAGTATGAAGGCAATTGCGATGAAAAATTTTAAACATAGAAGCATTTAAAGATTCTTAAATAGATTAAGAAGTATTAATTAATGAAAACTTTAGGAGTGTTTGAGATAAAAATCAAAGATTAATTTTGAAATATATAAATGATTTTTCACAAGGGTTTACAGAATTTCCTATCTGATCTCACAACCTTCATTCTTCTTTGACGAAGCTCATGATTCCACTTCTGCAACGGGAGTGATGTCGGTTCTTCCTGCCGGTATCGTTTGTCCAAGCTTAGAAGCTTTCTTGTCCCTTCAGAAAATCTTTATTCATAAACTGCGTTGATCTCGGGTTCGGTTCCCTTTTGAGCGAATGGCACTGTTCCTTATAAGAGGCCGAGGTCTCACTGCTCCAGCATTTTTCCTACAATGAAGTAGTCTTTCTGTTCACATTCTTTCCCAGATGATATAAAGTTCACGATTGTACTTTTTCCACAGGGTCGATGTTGTGTTTTACAGGTAAGTTTCGTTTGTGTAATAAAACATAAATTGTGAGGCTTACCCTCCCCCTTGGAATATCTAGACTTGCAAACTACGTTAGTCACCGATTCCAGTTCCCTTGGAACGGCTTCACTCTCAACAAGTTGTAGTCTCATCGTTCCAGCATTCTCTCCACAATGAAGTATCTTCTGAACTTCCATCCACGATATCCATACCTTGCTACTTTTAAAAAAGATTTCCAGGCATATTACTTTACGTCTAGAATCTATATACACCGTCTTTTTGACTTCCAGTAATCGAAGATATCTCTCTGGAAAAACTGAGCTCCAATTAGGTTTCAGGATAAGAGGAAAATTGCGTTTTCGTTTTTACATTTAGTATTTGTTATCGACAGCTGTTTCGAGCCATTTTTTTGTGTTTGTTCGTCATGGATATGCTGGTGAAATAATGAAATTGTACCCCAATATAAATGTTATGGCGGTGAAAATTTAGAATATAAGAGTGTTTGAAAACTTAGTTGATTTTCCATTCCCTTATTTTCAAGCATTCTGTCACTCATTTACATATGGAATGTTTTGATTGCCAACAATTGTTTGTAAATTCTAGTCTTCTTTACTTTTAACGCCCTTAAAAGTGGGATAATTTTATAAGATTTTAACTGCTTTACTGTTTTTCGGCATTTTCATCAAAAGAAGTAATAGAAAATGGACAAAAATATACGAGAATTGTATGCTTGCTATGTGATTGGCCCATGCCATGAACTCTAAGCAAACCCTGACAAATTGCAATGTGGTTCAAGGGGAATTGTAGAAACTATTCGTTGTAAGTCTTGACAAATAATCAATGGGTGTCGTTTGTAAATAATGACGGTTTGATATAGCACAGCTTAAAAAGCTGTCTTATTAAGGTATTCAGGATAACCCTCACTGTTAAAATTTTGCATTCAAAAAACGGTAAAGGTCTGACAACAATTATTCCAGGATATCTACCTTTTTGAAAATAGAAATATTGACGTAAAGGACTGATATTACTGTCACCAACCCGTAAAATATAATAACAAAGTAAGGTAAAATTACTGACGCCTTTATTTTACTGAAATACGGCTGAGAACAGTATGTTTTTACGTATAATTGCTAATTACAATTACAGTTTTTTTTTTTTTTTTTTTTTTTTTTTTTCTTTTTTTTTTTAACAGTGTTGTTCATACCGGCGGAGTTCTGCGTTCGTAAAAACATCATCTTATTTCATAAATAGGTATAGTCAGTCGGCAGATGAGAATCAAACGACATTCATAAATTTGAAGACTAAATCATGAATTTTAAAGTCACCGAACTCTAAGCTTCATTTTCTTCTATCGTGTCCAATATTCTTACTTTCCTGCTTTCATCCTTCCTTTTAGACCCATTCAATGTGTTTTTTTTTTTTGTTATTTCGTTTTCTTTCAAACCAGTTTTTTAAAGTTCTTTGCGCTACAAATGTCAAGTCGGAGTCTGATTCTTCTCCCTGAGTCAGCCACATTAAAGAATTCCCAGCGAATTAATTCTACGGTCTAAAAATGGAAAAACAGAATAGCACGTCGTTATTTTATGCTCTTTGCTCCATAAAGGAAAAAGTGGAAAAAAAAAAAAAAAAAAAACATGAGGAAGGGAGTGGCAAGGGCAATCACATCTCTTAAAATTGTTTCAGTGTTTCCTATTTCACACATTTTTTTGTTTTCGTGATTTCTAGAGTCACTACGAAAATGATAAAAATTTCCTTCATAATGACGTCAGCTCATTTCAGCTAATGAATCAAGAAAACTCCCATCCAGGTTCATTGTCACTCTTTCTTCAGGTTTTACTGCATTTCGTTTGTTTATCCTTTTTCTGTTTTCCTGGATTCGTAAGAAACTGGGTTCACCGCCAGAGCACCTCTTTTGCTCTTATATGGAAATATTTCTTTCCAAAATAATCGTGGCCTTGAGCATAACCCAGCCCAACGGATCGTTTATTTCTGTAGCAAAAGTTCATGGGAAACTACAAAGTTACGGTCATTATTACATCAGTAATGATGGGGAAGGTGGTGTGGCTCAGGGTCCAGAACGTTGCGGTCCACAGTCATTACAATGCAGGGGGTAATAGTGGTGGTGACGATTGATTCCGGAAGTCCTGACTTTGCCGAACGTTAGTCTAGCTGTTTTTAATGACATCTTGTCAGGCGTATTTCTTAACCTTGTAACTGTATTCATGACCAAAGTAATATTGAAAGGGAAAGATCTTGATTTTCTGCTCTGTTGAAGGAGACAACGTCCAGATATCTTTTCTAAAACTTCCTTAAGATGGGAATTTTACCCACGAACTATCATCCTTTCTCATCTCTCTGCCAGAACTTGTATATATCATTAATGATATTGTTTAATGACTGAATCAGGTTATTTATTCTTTATTACAGCTTTGTAGATTACGTTGGAAAGAAAACGTTTAGTTTAACTGGCTTTCTTCGGAGGCAAACTTATTATCCTTTGATCTTGTACTCCCTAAGACTTACTTGTGATGTTTGAGAACAAGGAAATGCAATCTGACGAACTATTTTTGGACCATCAAAGCGCATATCTAGCCACGTCTTTCTTTTTTTTTTTGGGTGGGGGTGGGGGTGGGAGGAGGGTGGTTGAAAGGGGGGCGGGTCGCAGTGTGTGGTAGGGTATGATTTGTGTGAAATATTTGTCATAGATATGAACAAACTTCTTGATAAACTGAAATCTAGTAGCTTTCGCCTCTTCAACACCACATTTATAGTTACGTTTCCTTTGCAAGTGCCTTCGTTACAAATAATCTTCCTTCGTCTTCCCAGGAATGCTGGGTTAGATAGGACTTTGCTGGGAAGATCTAAATCTACTAATTCAATCTTCTTGGTACATTGTTTCCCTTTCGTTCTAATAATTCACTCAGTTCTTAATTGCTCCCACTCGATCTAGCATACGAAAGTCCACTGCCTGACTCTGTTGGAATTCATTAGCAGATTATCTTTCAATTATTTTAGACGCAGAACTAGACTATTTTGGTTTCCTCTACATAACTAACTTGCAAAGTTATTGATATTCCTTCTGTTTTATCAAAGAATAATCGTAATATCTGTTTTACTAGTGGTCTTAACCTCATCGGTTGTACTAGCACAGGGATCCAAGAGGAGCATTTATTATGTAACAGTTTTTAATTTTTTTTTTTTAACACAAAGGAATTAAGTCACGTAATTGTAAACTAACAAAGAATGTTTCAGAAGAAGAACATAATTACAAGAAGCATCGACCAATGCCGACTACTGTTAGAGATGTAGTGAGGCTAACAAACCATTTCACCAAAGAAATAGTTTTATAAAATAGGTTATTATTATCATTATTATTATTATCATTATTATTATTATTATTATTATTATTATTATTAGTAGTAGTAGTAGTAGTAGTAGTAGTAGTAGTAGTAGTAGTAGTAGTAATAAAGCTACAACACTAGTTGGAAAAGAAGGGGGCTATAAGCACAAAGGCTCCAACAAGGATAAATATCCCCGTGAGGGAAGGAAATAAGGAAATAAGAAAATTACAAGAGACGTAATGAACAATTAAAAAGAAATATTCTAAGAACAGTAACAACATAAAAATAGATCTTTCATATGTGATAAAAAGAGACTTGTGTCAGTCCGTTCAACATAAAAATATTTGGTGCAAGTTTGAACTTTTGAAGTTCCAGCTAATCAACTACCTGATTAGGAATATGATTCCACAACTTGGACACGAAGCTGGAATAAAGGAATACAGTTTCTAGAAAAGCAAAGTAAAGATGAAGAAGCTAATAAAGATCACTGGACGAGTAACGTCCGTGAAGGTACACAGTATACTGTACTGTATATCAATTACAGCTATCAGTTAAATCTTTCCGTAGTTCGTAATACTTATTACTTATCCACTCACGTAAATCCACATGTATACGAATACATCAATAAAGTATTCCCTGATTTCATAAGGATTTTATGCCTATCAAATCATTTTATAAAGGCTCATAAGAGAAAATACTTGAAAATCTGCACATTTTCAGTCAGGTGAAAATAATAAATCCCCTTGTAATCAGGTTTGAAAACATGGTTGCGCCATGTTAATCAAAGCATTTTCATAATATCACCCTACATATTATGTGCGGAATATTTCTTTCTTTTTATTTATGTGAAATTTAATTTCATCGCTTAACTTTATTTTACAAAATCAAAAAAGGTAGAGTAAAGCAGAAATATGCTGGTCTATATAAAAGCCTTTTAAAATATGTTTTGCCTATTTTTGATTAATGAATTGTACCGACAATACAATAAAAAAAAACTTTACACGTAAAAAGTGTCCCTTTACGCAAGAACGTGAGATTTCATGGCACTGGTTCTGGACCTTGGCCAAAAGTTCTCCTTGCTTGAACGCCAAAAGAATAAATAAAAATAAGTGTAAAAGAAAACAACGGGTGGAATTGCACCATTCGTACTTTACACGTCGGTGAACATAACAGCTCACCATCTGAGAAGTAAGTGAGCTTAATGTTGTCTCGATCGGTAAAGATCTTCAGAGGTGACTCCGGGTATTGTTCTCGTAGTTGTATATCAAAAAAAAAAAAAAAAAAAAAAAAAAAAAAAAAAAAAAAAAAAAAAAAAAAAAAAAAAACGGGATTATCAATAAAAATGATGGTCTGTTGAGAAAACTTAGTTTCTACCCAAAACAATATAATTCATGAATATACAGGATTGATTAATTGATTAATTGATTTAAAGTTTTCAGGCATCCTGACATCAAAGGTCATTGAAGCCGCGAGTATAACAGGACTGGTTAAGAAAATGAAAGGTTCAATGCGAAAGATTAGAGGTTCCTCAGGAACAAAACTTTGTTTTTGAAACATGCGATCGTTTAAAGATGGCTACAAAGTTCAGATATCTAATCATATTATTAGTATCAGTAATGTCAGTGGAAGGAAACTTAGTTATGTGAGTTGTTAATAAAAACGATGGTATTTGATAATACTCATTCATTTCGTTGTTCTTTTTCTTTTTAATTTCCTCAAAATCATTCAAGCAAAAATGATAATGGCAAACGCAATGATTTATCCTGAGACAGAAATGAAATAATCTGCTTCTTATTTCTTGACATCATATTATAACTGAGAATAAAATTAGTTGCCAATGTTTATCTAAATATTGTTGTTATAATGAAGCTACAAACAGTAGTGGAACCTTATGTGCTATATTTTGGATCGAATTTGGACTATATGATGTCATATGATAAATTAATTGATCTTCCAGAATATATATATGTATATATATATATATATATATATATATATATATATATATATATATATATATATATATATATATATATATATATATATATATATATATATATATATATATATATATATATATATATATATATATATATATATATAAACAATATCGAATATCAGAAATGCTCATTTCTCTGGCAGAAATATTAACGTCTTGATGAAACGTAGAAATAAATCATGTACTATTTTTCCATAAACGTGTTTTCCTTCTTTTCTTAAAAGAAAAAAAAAAGTTACAACGATGTATTTAATGACTCAAAAAGTCATAGCTCAAGGTTTGTTCTATAACGAGTCGACTAACATTTGTCTGTTCGAAGAAAAAATTGTAAAAAGAGTGACACTGCAAAACATCTGGGTGTGTTTTGTAGTTATGTACCATAAATAAGTCAAGGAGATTCTATTACGAAAGAGACCTTGCAATGAACGACAGCCTGATTCAAATATATTTTTGGAATATCACCCACTGCGTTTGCGGAAGTGTGCCTGTAGCATAATGTTATGCTTTTTTTCCCGAAGGGAATTATAAAACACTAGCGTTGATATTAACACAACATAATTAGAATTTTTTCTGTTGCAAAACAAAACCGCACAGACACACAGACACACACAACGTCCTTGTATGTTTCCCTGGCACCATTGCCATTCCTTGAACGTTCCTCTAATGGGCCAAATATCAAAGTGTAAAATGGAACTATGGTTCTTGCGTCTTCGGTGATGGAATAACACCCAAGGTTAATGAAGCTCTATCCATTGAGCCTACCTAAAGTCACTGGCGTAACAAATTGATAGATTTCCATTGAAAAACTACAAGGTTACATTTTCAGTCGGTTTCTTTTTGTTGGCCACGGATTTCACAGAGCACAATCTCAGTAACAGTCGTAATACATATGGAACAAGGGAATGTGATTCTAAAGTTAGGTCTAAATTAGCCTTTAAACGTGCGTGTTACATCACTATATTTATTCATTATCCATTGCAAAACCAAAATGACTGAATCAGAATTCTTGGAAAGCTTCAAATGGATCTCAAACCAATTCTTACTTGGATGCTGTAAGTCACACAAGTTATTTCTAAGATTTTCAGCCATCAGTTTAACAGGGTAATGTTATTACCTATAACATTATTGAATTTCTTAGGTAGTTTATAGTTCAATGTAAACATTGTGGTTTCAAATAAGTTGGCAAACGCATATTTCACTAGTAAAAATAGGGAAAGATTTATATTTACACTGAAACTATTTGTTTCATATTGTTTTGTCTTCCAAACTGTTAAGCATTTTGTTATTTTCCATACGTAAAATCTTAATCTTGTTCCCATGAATATGAAATTTACGCCTCAAAAGCATGAATTAAAGAGAATGAAACCATACATCGGAAAAAAAATTATAACAGCAACAGGCAACAACTTTAGCAGCGTTTGCCATAGGGTATGGATTAAACACTTACTAATGACTACAAGCAAACAGCACAACTAGAAACAGAAAGTTTGCGAGTGATTTAAATGACCTCCTCAGCTGAGAAAAATGGGATCCAGATTTACCTGGATATAATTGACATAGTTAGCAATGTAATACTAAGTATAATTTACCTGAAATGTTTTCACTGAGATTTTTCTTCTTTCAATTTA
>NC_090731.1:135793865-135796365 GCF_036898095.1 Palaemon carinicauda
ACTGTCTAAAGTCGCCAAAAATTATTAATATTGCGATCTTAACTTGCTCACCACGATCAACACAAAGACATTTACATTCAAGACTGAATTACTCATTGAGGAAATGAAGTGAAGATGGTTCATTTTATAAAGAGGTTCAGATTTCAGACAGATTCGTTGACTGACTTAAAGAATGGTGCAAATTTGATATATAAGAAAAAAGGGAAGGCTTAAAATAATCCATTTCAGAAGTATGGTGTACAATTCCAAATTCTAATTATAAAGAATAACAATGAAAATTTCTTAAACGATACCTTGAAAAAAAAAAAATCATTTCTAAAACACTAGATAAAACAGCAGCTAAATAACAAACAAAGACGATTTACGAAACAAGTGAATATCAGCATTCATAAACATCGACAAAAGCCAGAATAGCTATGCTGATGATGTGTGTAGCTTGAAAGTATTATTAGTGTCAGTTATATTGTTCCTCACCAATGTAATTTTTAAGCTGACGAAAATAAGTTATATGAACCGTTTGAAGGACACTTGTAAGGCATACTATGAGATAATTACATCAGGAATTCTGTAGTAGGAAATCTTCATTTAACAATAGTTTCATAAGATGAAGAGAATTTTTCAATATTGAAAACTTCTTTTAATATAAAACTCAATTATTTATATAATTTATGATGAATAATATGTAACATTGGTAGTTCTGGAGAAATTTTCTTGATTCTCCTACTCTAGCTGAGGTATATTGTCTCAGTCCTTATATCCTTCTTCTGAAAATTATCTTAGTAGACCTTGCATGGTGTATTACAATTTTATTGATCATTTTCTACCTCCTCTTTTCTTACCGCTTGTATTCATTGCTTTACTCCCAATCTTTATATTTCTTGGTGCCTTCTTTTCCTTTTTCCAGACTCACTGACCGACAACCCCACCCTCACTCTGAACTTAGCAAGGCTATAAAACCCTTTAGATAAATCAGATAAAATACAGATCATCCTTGCTCCATCAGTTCCTACACCAAACATGAACCTTGCAATCGCTTACGTACTCTCTTATTTGTTGGTCATGACTGCGAGGCTGAGTCATATTCCAGAATATTAAAAAGAACGTTGGCTGTCATACAAATAATCTTTCCGGGAAAAGATCTTTCTGGGATAATTTATTTTCAGGCTTCTGTAGTTTTTATTTACTTCTCTCTCTCTCTCTCTCTCTCTCTCTCTCTCTCTCTCTCTCTCTCTCTCTCTCTCCTCTCTCTCTCTCTCTCTCTCTCTCTCTCTCTCTCTCTCTCTCTCTCTCTCTATATATATATATATATATACATATATATATATGAATATATATATACATATATATATATATATATATATATATATATATATATATATATATACATATATATATATATATATATATATATATATATATAAATATATATATGTATATATATACATATATATATATATATATATATATATATATATATATATATATATATACAGAGAGAGAGAGAGAGAGAGAGAGAGAGAGAGAGAGAGAGAGAGAGATAGAGAGAGAGAGGAGAGAGAGAGAGAGAGAGAGAGTCCTTTAGCTTCACACTTTTCCTCCTCTGATTTTGAGAAATGTACCTGGTTATTGCCAACGCTCAAAATATTCAGAAAATTATCCTAAGGACATATTGTGGTTAAAGTAACATGATCTTGCGGTAAAAAGTGCACCTAAGGTAAAAAGAAAAAACATGTAGTCATTTAGTCCGTCAATTACTAAGTCATTCAGTCTATAAATTTTCTATAATTAGCTCCGTTTTTCTGTTATTTCCTTCTTTACTGTTATTAGCATTTGGGATACTGAGGTAACGAGAGATCAAGGTTAAAATCCGTATGAAAATAAACCTTCTTCTAGTGGTTGCTGGTCCCTTCAAATGGACTGAATCTCAGCAGTGTATTATTAATAGTTATCAAGCAATGTTGTGCAATCTTATTCTTCCAACCTGGAAAGATTTAATTCTTCCAAATATATTGGGTACACCACATGTACTTAGGAGAGAGATTCCGAATGCATGCACAGACTTTGTCAATAAAAAAAAACACTTTACAGATTTCCAATTAGAAAATATACCGGAAAAAAAAAAATCTTACAGAGCAGGTAAAGGCAACAAATACAAATAATTCAGTTGGGTATCTAAGAATGATTGAAGCTATTTCTATTAAAGATATGAATCCTCCTTTATATTCTCAAAAGGTTACGATAGGCTTCTAAGTCTTTAAACACTGAATTTTCTTCCTCTTTTTAATATGTTTTTATTATTTTTTTACTACTGAAAAAATGATTTTGAGCGAAGCGAAAAATCTATTTTTGGGTGAGGTAGCCATGTCGTCCTGATGGGAGTTCCATCAGGACGACATGGCCTGAGCCCAAAAAAAGTATATTTTATTTTCTTACTGCTGATATCCAATTTAAGCTGAATATTTTATTTTGACATAAACTTGTTTATCTTTATATTCTGACA
>NC_090731.1:135801365-135826365 GCF_036898095.1 Palaemon carinicauda
TTCAGGTTCTGGGTCGGCAAGAGCCTCAGGGTTGGCTTCAGGTTCAGCTACAGGGCTCCTTTTTCCACGGTATCCTCCATACCCACCACCGAATCCATGTCCAAATCCACGTCCACCGAAATGGCCACCGAATCCACCAAAATGGCCACCAAAACCACGGTGGATTCCGCCTCCAAAGTGACCAGGATCTGCTTCAGGTTCTGGGTCGGCAAGAGCCTCAGGGTTGGCTTCAGGCTCAGCTACAGGGCTCCTTTTTCCACGATATCCTCCATACCCACCACCAAATCCATGTCCAAATCCACGTCCACCGAAATGGCCACCAAATCCACCGAAATGGCCACCAAAACCACGGTGGAGTCCACCTCCAAAGTGACCTGGTTCAGGATCAGCTACAGGATCAGCTGCAACGATCCCAAGAAGGACCACAGCAAAGGTGGCAAGAATCATCTGAAAAAAGAAATAATGAGAAATGACATTATAATTACAAGTAAAAAGGCAAATGTAATAAAGATGAAATAAAGTATGATAATATAAATGGTTTATATTTTCAGTCTCTAACATTGAGGCATTTATCTAAAAAGTAAACACCATTTAAATAAGCATCTGAACTATTTTTGAGCAATCTGATACTTATTTTTGGATTCATTTTGAATAGAAAATAAACTCCTAGAAGAAGATCACAGAATACACAATGTACAAAATCAAAGATCCAATAAGAGTATGTATTACTGATTGCAATTCTGCGTTCGAGATAAAACTTAAAATGTGCTCAAAATGTGACTACAGTAAATATATTTAACAACCTCTACATTATACAATATATTTTACAAAGATTCAAACAATGAAAAAAATGGTGAATTACATTTTTATTCTTTGTTGAAGATCTAGTTGAACATTGTTTCGTCGGTATAAATCAAGATTGGGTTTTGATAAATTTCATTTTTTAACAAATCTTTGTAATATTATATCGCATTATTTGGAGAGAAATATTAATAACCTTAATGCACCTAACACAAATGTAGAAAAGATATAGAAAATGTGTTTCCTTACCTTAAACATCATGGTGGGTTGCTCAGAGCCAACTGTGGTGAGAAGGACTCGAGAATCTCTTTATATACTGACTGAGGGAAGGCAAATGTCCTTCGCACAGCTATGCAGCAAAAACCTTAAGAATAACTCTCTATTTTCATGCATTTAATTATACGTAGTTTTTACATTTTTTTATTTTTTTTTCAATATTATAATTTTTTTTTTCTTTCTTTTTTTTTTCTTTTTTTTTTTTTTGTTAGCACGCACACACATACGTTAAAAACAAGCAGTTTCCTGTTGGAATCTCCACCTCTTCGTTTGGAGTTTTTTTTTAAATGATAGAGACTAGCCATTTTGAAATTATTTCAGTTACTTTTTTTTATTCATTACTTTAATCTTTCAGACTATACTTCGTCAATAATCATGCTTGACTAAAACTTTAAAACATGTTTTACACAAATAATAGGATTGTCCAGAAATATAATAAGATTGTCAAGTATACCAAGCCAAAGGTTTTTGGCAATAGAGTCGAGAGTAAAAAGATTAACTGCTTATATAAGCAAGTTGGTGTTTAGCAGTATTAAGATACCACATTTATTTTCATCCATCATTTCTAGCATATCATTTACAACAGAGCAGATGGCAGTCTCCGTAGAGTATAGTTTTGTGTAAGCATATATATATATATATATATATATATATATATATATATATATATATATATATATATATATATATATATATATATATGTATATATATATGTATATATATATATATATATATATATATATATATATATATATATATATATATATATATATATATATGTACAGTATATATATATATATATATACATATATATATATACATATATATATATATATATATATATATATATATATATATATATATATATATATATATATATATATATATATATATTGCTTACACAAAACTATACTCTACGGAGACAGCCATCTGCTCTGTTGTAAATGATATGCTAGAAATGATGGATGAAAATAAATGTGGCATCTTAATACTGCTCGATTTCAGTGCTGCTCTTGATACAGTGGTGCACGAACTACTACTAAATGATCTACAGTCCATCGGCGTTGAAGATCAAGCCTTCGAATACCTAAATGACTACTTAATTGGTAGAAATTACTGTGTACAAATTGGAAACTTTTATTCATCATATGAACCCTTGAACAGAAGGGTACCCCAGGGGAGTGTACTTGGCCCAATCTTAAGCCTGCCTGAAGGGTACCTGACACTTACACGCATTAGTGGCATGCACTGGCACGCATTGATGCGCGAACTCGCGTGAACGAGCCGTGAAAATGTCGTGAACAGTGCGGGAACTCGCGTGCCAGAACGTACCAATGCGTGCCATGCGTGCCCAGAACTTTGAAATGTTTAAAGTTTGTGGCACGCATTGGCACGCACAAAATGGCCGTGAAATAGTCGTGAACAATGCGCCAACTGGAGTGAGCTGGAGTGAACAGTGCGGGAACTGGCGTGAACTGGAGTGAACGATGCGGGAAGTGGTGTAAACTTTATAATGAAGAGAAACAAAAAGGAAACAAAAAAATTAATGAAAAGGAAAGAAAAATAAACCTAATAAATTTTTATATTTGCTGTTTTAATGTGAAAAAAATTATATCTTATTTCAAAATATTTCTATAATTCTATAATGAGAGAAACAAAAAAGAAAACGAAAAAATTAATGAAAAGGAAAGAAAAACAAACCTAATAAATTTTTATATTTGCTGTTTGAATGTAAAAATAAAATGATGTCTTATTTCAAACTATTTCTATAACTTTATAATGAAGAGAAACAAAAAGGAAACGAAAAAATTAATGAAAAGGAAAGAAAAATATAAACCTATTAATTGTTTATATTTGCTGTTTGAATGTAAAAATAAAATAATGTCTTATTTCATGCACACACTTATTTTCCTCTATTACCAATCAAGACCCAAAACTTTTGTTATAAATAAAAATGAACTGAAAAATAAACCCAAGAAATTTTTAAGTTTGCTGTTTGAATGTAAAAATAAAATGATGTTTTATTTCATCAACATACTTATTCTTCTTTATTACCTTAAAATGAAGAGCAAAACCAATTTTTTTCTGTTTGCTGTTTTAATGTAAAAATAAAATGATTTCTTATTTCAACACACTTTTTTCTCTATTACCTTAAAATCAACAGCCTAAAAACTTTTCATGTTTGCTGCTTTTAATGTTAAAATAAAATGCTTTCTTAATACTTGTACATATTTTATGTCTGCTATTTATATGTAAATCAAATGCTTTCTTATTGAAACAAAAATAAAGGGCAACAAAAAATACAAACGAAAAAGATACGTTTCTTCTCCTCAATGCAATGGTGTCTCTGACAGAAAGCATTGTTGTCTCTTCCGAAGCCAATCCAAGAATGTCCTCGGGTTGGAGAAGCCCCGTTTTTATATGGAGTGGCCAATTCGTGAACTGGCGTGAACTGGCGTGAACGATGCGGAAACGATGCGGAATGATGAGCGAACTCGCGTGAACGTGTCGTGAACTTCTCGTGAACTATGCGTGGCAATTCGTGCCATCGCGTGAACGTCGCGTGAACGTCGCGTGAACGATGCGCGAACTGGAGTGAACTGGTCGTGAACAGTGCGGGAAAAACACCAGTGCGTGCCACACGCATCAATGCGTGCCAGTGCGTGGCAAAAATGCGCGCAAGTGTCAGGCAGGCTTTATACAGAAGATACTCAAAATGAAAATATATACTAATTTTCAAATTCCTTTAGCGTTCATCTAATGTGCCAAATTCAATGTGTAAGACAGAACTATGTTATTTGAGTTTCCAAGTGTGAAGTAACACAAGGTTAATATCGCTTGAACCATTAAGCCTATCTGAAGTTACCGTTGTAGGCAAAATAATGACTTTCCTCATGATAACTACAACGGTACACTTTTGGACCAGTTTTTGTTACTGGGTATTGATTTCACAAAGCTTAATTTTCGTCATAGTCCTGATGAATCACAGAACTAAGTATTGTGATTCCTGTATTGCATATGAATATTTTTATTTTTATTTTTACATTACTGTGTCTTTATCCATTGGCCACCGTAAAATTCCAGTTCTTGATTCTGAATTGTTTGGAGGATTCAGATGGGCCTCAAACCAGTGTTTGCTGGGGTGTAGTATGCCTCTTATGTTAATATGTCAGTTAATTGATAAATTTATTCCAAAGATTTCATCCAATAGTCTAACCAGGTAATCTTCCTACTTGAACACATTACTAATCTAGCAACAGTTTCAACGATTCGTTCTACAGGCTATCAAGGCTTTCGTGGAGTAGATCCTTATATTCGTTTAATTTAAGATTAAAACAAAAGCACTCAGCAAAGATCGAAGTTTTGTCACATAAACTAAACTGGAAATAAATGTCGGCTTTAAATTGTGCGGATTAGAAATCAATATAGCTCAATGAAGCCCTTCACACGCTGTAGAAGATAACCGTGCGGCAGAATAACAGACGGTAGTGATTTCTAACTACATGCACTGCTAAACCGTGCATTGGGCTCAGTTCACACGAACGGCCTCTTTTAAGCCTCCTGTTTATTCCATACGCAAAGGTCACTTTCTTCTTCACGTAATCCATCTCGGTGTTACGAACAAACATCGACAGACTAGTATTCTGTTTCTGATGTAGGCAAACCGCACGGAAAACAATCGCTCATAGAAGACTCGCTATTTGACATGCGGGAATCTGCCGCACGGTTTCAAACCGCTCCTGTGAAGCGAGCATTTATTTTGACTCATGTGAGCACGAGTCGTAAGAAAATTGTAACTTACTGTATAATCGGTTCTTGGACTTGACCTTGTATTTGAAGGCCAAACATTATGAAATCACTTGTTATTATAGAAACAATTTTCCAATGCGTAGCTAATTCTGAAGAACTTTAGCACCAGAAATGCATTTGAAATTTAGAATTGAGTTATTGTGCATTCGAGTATTTATGAATGAACAATGTAGTTTGAATGAAATAAAAAGCGTTCTACAAATATGCAGTGACTAGGAAGTTGACCTCATTTCTTTCCTTCAAAATTTATCTTTTATTTATTTCTTCTTCTCACGCTGGTTTTCTTCCCTGTCTTTTTTTTTTTTTTTTTTTTTTTTTTTTTCAAATGAGGATCCACATAGCGATAAAAAGGATATTCTCGTGAATGGATTAAACTTGGATCTTAAACTTCATGAAAAAAGAAAATAACTCGAGGAAAAAAAGGAAAAGAAAAACAAAACTAGGTTATGTATGGCACACATATGATTTTTGCAATATCATGACGATGACACGTCAAAAAATGTTTACAATGTTTTGCGGTTTAAGCGTCACAATTACCACAACACGCAAAGAGATGGTATGAGACATCTGCTTTCGCTGTGTCAGCATGATGTGCAGTATAAGAGCTAAAGATGCTACAGTTTTGTTTATATTCTACAAAAAATCGAAGTCACTCTTGTTAATTTTGCTTTAGACAGCATAAAGAGACATCATGTTCATGCAGACATCTAAAGTGTATTTATACGGTGTTTCAAAAGTCCCATTTCATTATTATTATTATTATTATTATTATTATTATTATTATTATTATTATTATTATTATTATTATTATTACTGGCTAAGCTACAACCCAGTTGGAAAAGTAGGATGTTATAAGCCCAGGGGCTCCAACAGGAAAAATAGCCCATTGAGGAGATGAAAAAACGAAAATAAAATACTTTAAGAAGAGTAACAACATTAAAGTAAATATCTCCTATATAGATTATCAAAACTTTAGCAAAACAAGAGGAAAATAAATAAGATAGAATAATGCGCTCGAATGTACCCTCAAGCAAGAGAACTCTAACCCAAGACAGTGGAAGACCATGATACAGTGGCTATGGCACCACTCAAGACTAGAGAACAATGATTTGATTTTGGAGTGTCCTTCTCCTAGTAGAGCTGCTTACCATAGCAAAAGAGTCTCTTCTACCCTTACCAAGAGGAAAGTGGCCACTGAACAATTACAGTGCATTAACCCCTTGAGTGAAGAAGAATTGTTTGGTAATCTGTGTTGTTAGGTGTATGAAGACAGAGGAGAATCTGTAAAGAATAGGCCAGACTATTCAGTGTGTGTGTGTAGTCATAAGGAAAATGAATCATAACCAGAGAGAAGGGTCCAATGTAGTACTGTCTGGCTAATCAAAAGACCCCATAACTCTCTAGCGGTAGTATCTCAACGGGTGACTGGTTTTGTAATTGTATATAAAGAGGGAAACTGAATTACAGAGATTCTTGCAATCAGGAAGTCATCTCTTTTCTTTACTAATATAATGATGTGAATTATAGGAACTATAGCATGACGCAGATAAATGTGAGATATCTTAGGCATTGTGTAGTTCAATATCAATATTTATCTTAGTAAAATAAAAGATGCAAAATGTATATTTACAAAAAAAAAAAAAAGAAAAAAAACTCTTTATATCTTTTTATCATCTAAATTTTTTCATCTTCTTACGTGTCAAAAGCATAAATGAAAGATAACGAAACATCATCGATAATCATAATAGTGATAGGCAATAACTGCAGCAACATTTTATATTGGCTACAAGCAAAAAGGACGACAGGAATTGCAAGTCTCGGAGAGAGCTCGAAAGTCCTCCTGAGATGAGAGAAAACGGAATTCTAAACTCCTACGACCGGAGACTGCCGTAAACAGATTGGTCGTAATACTATTCGCCGTAAGACAAATGGTTGTATGTTGCTCCAAGGAGATTTTGCTGCAAATCCTGATATTGGGATTTTCGTTAATTGCAGAAATGATAAATTGAAAACAGGAAGTCATTTATTGCTGAACTAAAGTCCTTTACCTCCACCGTTTATATTATTTGCCTATATAAAATGAGACTAGAACCCTTACATTGTTTTGCTTTACCTTGAATTAATCCCTTACGATACCGTAAACTATTAAAAACACCAGAGGTTATGGTAAGGTCGTAGATGAATATTTATAGGCAAGATAGAAAACATGGAGGCAAGATTTATTGGAAGCGTGTCGATACAAACTGTAAAACATAGATGCATACAATACTAAATAGAGAAGTGATATCTGTTTGTATGATTGTGAGTCTAGACATCCATCGAATCCTAGCAAACATAAAATGCAAGAAGCCATAGCAAATATGAAAGAAAGTGCACTTAAGTCCCCGATTGCTACAAAATCATTGGTTGGTGCTGCATGTGGAGAATTAGAAAATGAAGGACGATCTCTTATACCATCAACTTCCAGCTTAACAAAAAAAAAAAAAAAAAAAAAAAAAAAAAAAAAAAAAACATTAGGAGATGGAGAAAAAAAAAAGAATTGGCCCCTCCTATCGATAGATAAAAACCGGTTATGTAATTCCCAAAGAATTTCCGTGTCTACGAAATTTGGGAAAATTTTATTCTATAATATTGCGGATGAAAATGAAAATGGATGTGGATTTTTTTGGTACGATTGCAGGGTTGCATGATCTAACCATGCATAAAAGTTGATCTTGCCATGGAAAACTTAAGCTTTTTCCGGAAATCTTCTATCAGTTATATACTCTATATGTTAGAATAGGCCATGCATACATCCCACGATTTTACGGTGTCCTCCTGAATAGACTAAAGAATCTTACAATGCGTTTTTTTGTCAAATAGGTGAAGATTTACTCGAGTCTCTAAGGCCTGCAACTATAATGATTTATTTTTAACAAACTAGTTTCCTGGGATTTTTTATCCGCTAATGTCAGAGTCTGTAATTGTGATTTTAACCCAAAAGTGAATTGCATTCATCCCGCCTCAAGAAACAATCGAGGCAATAATAGAAATTGTGGAATATGATGACGGCTTGCTACAAAAACTTATGGCATATTTCTGACTAACACCACAAAAGGAGTAAAAGGTTTCCATAATGCACAGCAACCATCTTTTACCAATACCCATCCAAATTTATGGAAACTAATCAATGTCTTGAAAAATAAAGAAGTTAATCGATGCAGAAAGAGGAGAAACAGCAACAGATAAGAAATTTCAAGACGTTTATAAGCGCATGCGAAGCAGTCACAGGTTACGATCGAAATAACTTTTTTTTTTTTTTTTTTTTTTTTTTTTAATGGATATAAACTTGTATGACTTTCAGATTTTTAGTTTTCAGTTAAATAAAGTATGACCTTCTTTGTTTTTAAACTTTATTTTCAACCTACTTTACAGACACACACACACACGCATATATATATATATATATATATATATATATATATATATATATATATATATATATATATATATATATATATATATATATGTATATATATATATATATATATATATATATATATATATATATATATATATATATATATATATATATATATATATACCGGAACAAAATAGGATAGAAATGTTCTAAAGAATTATATACAGTACAGTATACATAAGTTGTTATTTATATAGTATTTTTTTTATCCTTCTCATAAGCCTTATGGCAAAATTTCTTTGCGGTAAAATGTCCGTTACGCAAATTGTCTTACGGCGATTCATATCTGCTTACTGTAGACGTTTTCCTTTATGACCACCGTACTGGGAAATCTTAATATTTGCTTGGTTAAATTTCGTTGGACTTCGCTCAGCAAAGTAAGAACACCAGGCATTTGCAGGTCCACCCCTTTGCGCAAAATGAGTGACTTCAAAAAGACCTACTATACAAGTACTGTAGCTCCCGTAGGCTTGGTACTAATTTGCTGTGAAATGTACCGTAAAATGGTACCCGAAATTAAATCGATCGTTTCTGATTTAAAGGGTAAACGTTCGACTCCTCAAGCCATGTCGTCCTGATGGAAGTTCCTATAGGGTAGCTTCTTAGGGTATATTACAACTACGGCGATATTCCCAGAGAATTTACCTTAAGGTACCCAGAATTCTAACTCCTGGAGCGAATATCCCTTATGAAAGGGATATCGCGACATATCAGAGGACGTATTCTTGACACACCACATGGCAATCTGCACCCCAAACAGAGATAATACATCGAAGGGGTCAATTGGCAAAAAAACGAAAACGAGAAAGAAAAAGGGGGAGCCGCTCCCAAGGCTCACTCTTCTCCCGTTTCGTAAGCGTGCCTGGCGCCAATCCTGGCGCCATCTGTATTCCTTTTTGTGTAGCTTAACAACTCGGACTAGGCTACCGTCTCGGCCAGCCAAGCCAGTTGAACAGTAACAGCAACAGCAATTGCGATGCCTTCAGTGCCCCAGATGGTGGCGCAAACCCCGACCACTTTCCAGTGGGTACCCCAGGCCGTGTCGACGCAGTCCCCGGCATTCAACCCAACGTTCGAAGGGCAGTCAACTTCCTTTCGAGCAAAGCCTAGAGGAGCAGCCAGAGGCTCGTCTAGGCGCCCCTCATGGGGAAGGGGATTCAGGGGTGGTCGCGGTCAGGGAGGCAAGACCTCTAGACAACAGTCCAAATGAGAAGATACCGGTAGGAGGGAGACTTCAGAATTTTCGGGATCAGTGGACCTTCGATCCCTGGGCCCACAGCCTACTCAAGAATGGACTGGGGTGGAGCTGGTACAGCACTCCACCCCCGTGCCCTCGGTTTTTCCAACACTCCACCCCCGTTCTGGAGGAGTACATCCAAGATTTGTTGGAGGAATAAAGTGATCCGAAGGGTAAAGTCCATCAAATTCCAAGGGAGACTGTTTTGTGTTCCCAAGAAGGACTCGGAAAAACTCACAGTCATTCTGGACTTGTCGCCACTCAACAAGTTCATAGCAAACTGCAAGTTCAAGATGCTAACACTGCAACACATAAGGACCTTACTGCCCAAGAGGGCATTTACCGTCTCCATAGACTTGTCATACGCCTATTGGCACGTTCCAATCAACCGTCGACTCTCCCCCTACCTAGGGTTCAAGCTACAACGAAGACTATACGCCTACAGAGCCATGCCATTCGGGCTAAATATAGCTCCAAGGATCTTCACGAAGCTTGCGAGCGTAGCTCTCAAGCAATTACGCCTAAAGGGAATTCAGGTAGTAGCCTACCTGGACGACTGGCTGGTGTAGGCAGCATCCAAGACAGAATGCTTGCAAGCTTCCATTCATGTGATCCAGTTCCTAGAGTATCTAGGCTTCAAGATCAACAGAAAAAAGTTTCGACTTTCTCCATCTCAAAAGTTCCAGTGGCTGGGAATCCACAGGGACCTAATGTCACACCGTTTCTCCATCCCGGCGAAGAAAAGGAAGGAGATAGCGGGGTCTGTCAAGAGACTTCTAGATTCCGAAACGATATCAAGACGCGGGCAGGAGAGAGTACTGGGTTCTCTCCAGTTTGCTTCGGTGACAGACCTGGTGCTAAGAGCACAGCTAAAGAATGCAACCGGAGTTTGGAGAAGTTATGCATCAAACGCGCGAAGAGATCTGAGAAGACCAGTTCCGTTTCGTCTACGTACTCTTCTCAGGCCTTGGTCCCAAGCCAGACATCTAAAGAAGTCGGTTCTTCTTCAGCCACCTCCCCCGTCGGTGACAATTCACTCAGATGCCTCGAACGAGGGATGGGGAGGTCACTCTCATCGGAAAAAAGTCCAGGGGACTTGGTCCAAGCTATTCAAGACCTTTCTCATAAACTTTCTAGAAGCTATGGCAGTGCTCCTTACCTTAAAGAAAGTCTCCTCGCGTCACTGGATCTACATATAGTTGGCGCTGGACAGCGAGGTAGTTGTGAGATGCTTGAATCGACATGGATCAAGGTCACCACCTCTCAACCAGGTGATGTTGGCCATCTTCCGATTGGCGGAAAAGAAGAAGTGGTACCTGTCGGCAGTTCACCTTCAAGGAGTCCGCAATGTGACAGCGGACGCTCTATCCAGGTTCACACCGATAGAGTCGGAATGGTCCCTAGACGCAGGATCATTCTCCTTCATCTTGAGTCAAGTCCCAGAACTGCAGATAGACCTCTTTGCGACGAAAGACAACAAGAAGTTGCCCCTGTACGTGTCCCCGTACGAGGACCCCTTAGCGGAAGCAGTGGACGCGATGTCCCTCGACTGGAACAGATGGTCCAGGATTTATCTGTTCCCTCCTCACAACCTTCTGTTGAGGGTCCTCAACAAACTGAGATCCTTCAAGGGGGTAGCGGCAATAGTGGCCCACAAGTGGCCGAACAGCGTGTGGTTCCCCCTGGCATTGGAACTACGGCTGAAGTTTCTACCGCTACCAGATCCAGTTCTGACCCAGCGAGTCCAGAAGTCTACTGTCTGTGCTTCATTACAGAAAACCCGGACCCTCCAGCTCATGATTTTCTCTCCCTAGTGGTGAGAAAGCGTTTCGGGATTTCGAAAGCCAGCATAGACTTCCTGGAGGAAAATAAGTGCAACTCTACTAGAAGGCAATAAAGTTCTGAAAGCCTGCGCTAGGCTCAGACCTTCAGCACCTCCAAAGCCCATTTCATGGTCTTTAGACAAAGTTCTTCATTTCGCTTCTCTGTTGAGCAATGAGGAGGGGGCGTTAAAGGATTTGACCCAAAAATTTATTTTCCTATTTGCACTCGCGTCCGAGGCCAGGGTTAGTGAGATTGTAGCCCTCTCGAGAGAGGAAGGTTGTATTCAGTTCCTGGATGGGGGAGAACTGAACCTGTTTCCGGATCCTACGTTTCTTGCCAAGAATGAGTTACCCACCAACAGGTGGGGTCCCTGGAGAATCTGCCCTCTGAAAGAAGATGCATCTCTATGTCCAGTAGAATGCCTAAAGGTCTATCTTCATAGAACTTCAGACTTCAAGGGTGGTCAACTATTCAGGGGAGAAACATCAGGCTCAAATTTATCACTGAATCAACTCAGGGCGAAAATCACATATTTTATTCGCAGAGCGGATCCTGACAGTACACCCGCAGGTCACGATCCGAGGAAAGTTGCTTCATCCTTAAATTTCCTTAATTGTATGGATTTTGAACATCTTCGTTCATACACTGGCTGGAAGTCTTTCAGAGTGTTCTTTTGCCACTATGCGAAGCAAGTGGAGCAACTAAAGAGATCTGTGGTAGCAGTGGGTTGCGTCGTTAACCCTGCTGTTTAACTCTGTGAGGAACAGTGGTTTTAATTGGGACGATTAATTCCAGGGTGAGTGTGTAGTTACATAGAGAGCTACAAACTAAGTGAGGGCACTGAGGTGCCCACGTTGACTGTTCCACTTCCAAAGGTGAACCTAGCATAAGTGCAGACATGTGTGCCGAGCGTTTCTAACGCTACTGTAACTGATTAGTAATACAGACTTTTCTGACCTTGATACCTCGGTATGTTAAAGGTGACACTAATGTTTTTCTTTCAAATAACCAAGTTTCTGTTTACTATCATACTTATGCTTAAAGTTTTGGTTATCCTCTTCTTATATATATATATATATATATATATATATATATATATATATATATATGTATATATATATAATTGTTGTTAACCTGTCTGTTTATTGTCTATCAATAAACTTGTTCTTGAGAACCTTGCGTCTCCTTCACCTGTGTCAATTTGTTGATATAATTGAGCATTCATTCTATGTATATTTATCTGGGATAATTCTAATAGATTGTTCCTTTATGCAAGCTAATGTTGCATTGGTTTATGCTTTCCCTTAGCGGGAGGATCCCACCCCATAAGGGGATGGTGGCGGATTTACAGCTTCCCCCTATGCGGATATAAACCTTTGTCCAATACAAGTATTGTGCGGAGAACTAGTCGATATTTCATATTGACGCAGTGGTTCGTTACAAACTATGCTTTACTTAATATAGGGTGAGACCACTATATTGGCTTGCCTGGTATTCATACATAGGTATATGTACTCTTCGAGACTTTTCCAGAGTCTAGTAGGACTCTTCCCTGTAGGGGGCAGGAAGCTCTAACATGGTTTATGGTTAGTTGAAAAGATGTATAACGGTAACATCTTAGGTCTCTAGGTCTAGTCGACCGGGAAAAATTACCTCCGGGGAGTACGGCACGTTCTGAGAATCCACAGATACAGTAATGCTCTGGTATACTTCCATCAAGACGACATGGCTTGAGCCCAAAAAACGGATTTTGAGCCAAGCGAAAAATCTATTTTTGGGTGAGATGGCCATGTCGTCCTGATGGACCCGCCCTTCCCTTTCTATGAAAGGGCTGTAGCACCCCTCCCTACATACAGTATCTGTAGCACCTCGTGTATCGCTACAAGGAATACAGATGGCGCCAGGATTGGCGCCAGGCACGCTTACGAAACGGGAGAAGAGGGAGCCTTGGGAGCGGCTCCCCCTTTTTCTTTCTCATTTTCGTTTTTTTTGCCAATTGACCCCTTCGATGTGTTATCTCTGTTTGGGGTGCAGATTGCCATGTGGCGTGTCAAGAATACGTCCTCTGATATGTCGCGATATCCCTTTCATTAGGGATATTCGCTCCAGGAGTTAGAATTCTGGGTACCTTAAGGTGAATTCTCTGGGAATATCGCCGTAGTTGTAATATACCCTAAGAAGCTACCCTATAGGAACTTCCATCAGGAGACATGGCCATCTCACCCAAAAATAGATTTTTCGCTTCGCTCAAAATCCGTTGTTTATAAAACATCGGTGATTTATATATTTCTATTCTAATATAATTTGTAATATCTTATTTTTGGTTTGGGTATCAGAGCAAATATTGCCTCCATTGGTTAATTATATTATAGGGACAATAACGGCAGATAGGAGAGTGTTTTTTAATCTCAAATTTTTCACCATGAAAGAGACAAGAGCATATTGCCTTACGGTGACAGTTTTCATGGAAATATTTGGTTTGCTTCTTTATCTGTCTGTCCTTTTAAACTTAATTGTACCATCTAAAAGAGACTCTCGACCATGCTCTCTGCATCTTAGTCTCAACTGACGAACACTTCTCTTATATATACTGTATATATATATATATATATATATATATATATATATATATATATATATATATATATATATATATATATATATATATATATATATATATATATATATATATATATATATATATATATATATATATATATATATATATTATTCAGGTAAGACCGAATTATTGATAAGAAATGCAAAGACGGCTACTGAATTGTGCAGTAAAAGAACGCCAAAAAATGTCATCCATGTAACATGGACAGAAGGGGAAATCCCCTAAGATGGCATTTGTGAGGCGCTAAAAAGTAGCCCTAGTATTACGAAGGGCAAAACACGAGTGATAGAATATGTATGTGATGAAGAGGTGGCGATTCTTGGGAATGTCTTCTGAGTTTATATGCACCTGATAATACCCCTTCAGGAGGTTGAGAGTGGAAAACACATTCGCTTTGTGGAAGTACGGGGTAACGTCGGCGTTGTTGGGGAGGGGATAATGATCCGGTTATGTCTGCACGTTAAGGTGCCTGTAATCCCCCCAAGGGTGCAGGGAGCTCAGGGCGATATGTAGGGGTGACGACTATGGGTTTGAATCTTTTGGTAAAGGCCAATTTTTTTCCATGACAATGAACATACGTTTAGAGGCTGCCAACCGATCTGGGATCGGACACTTGAATCTGGCCAACACCATTGTCCCTGTCATCTTGATATGGTGATGAATACCATGCTTAGCAAGAACCATGAACGTTTGGCAAAGTTCTGGCCAGAAGACTTCCAGGTATGACGTGAGAAGGTGGGCATAGGCATTCGTGGGTTCTCTGATGTGGAGTGCAAGGTCGGAGGGGGCAGATTGAAGAGGTGTAGACGGGGATGATGACGTTGGGGAGTATTAATCTGACAAAAATTTTGATTATTAGGTGACTACCAATAATATAATGTTAGTATAGGACAGTCACTAGCTAGTTCTGTTGAATTACTTTTACATAAGAACTGATTTACTTTAGTGCTCTCAATTGAGAATATATTTTGGATTTCTTTTGGAGGGGATAACCACAGAATGAAATTTCCCTATTATTTTTCAAAAGAATTATACTACAAGAGTTTATCGTAAATAAATGATTAATATTATTGGGTGTGGCTAATAAAACTGATATATATATTTTTTATAATGTTCTCATTTATTTAGATTCAGGAAGAAAACTAGAAAAAATTCATTTCTTCTTTATTAGCCATAAACTCGGCCTCCTCCAAAATGACCTCCACCGAAGTGTCCACCGAAACCTCCACGGAATCCGCCATGATGGAATCCAGGCTCAGCTTCGGGTTCGGGTTGAGCTAGAGGACTCCTCTTTCCACGGTATCCTCCATAGCCACCACTAAATCCACCGAATCCACCAAAGCTACCACCATGATGGCCACCAAATCCAGAGAATCCACGGTGGATTCCTCCAAAGTGACCAGGATCTGCTTCAGGTTCTGGGTCGGCCAGAGCCTCAGGGTTGGCTTCAGGCTCAGCTACAGGGCTCCTTTTACCACGATAACCATGTCCACCTCCAAATCCATGTCCACCGAAATGGCCACCAAATCCACCAGAGTGGCCGCCAAAACCACGATGGAATCCGCCCCCAATGTGGCCTGGTTCAGGATCAGCTACAGGATCAGCTGCAACCATCCCAAGAAGGACCACAGCAAAGGTGGCAAGAATCATCTGCAATGATTATCATCATATGTATATCAGTAAGTATAGTAATCATAAAACAAAATATCTTGAAATAAATGGCTTATTTTTTTCTGTCTGTGATAATATATCTATTTCAAAAGAAATCTATCACTCCATTTAAACATGACGCATCTGAGTTATTCTTTAAGAAATCTGATACTTGCTTTAGTTATTGTCATTGAATGGAAAATAAAATATTAGATTAAAAACACCGTTTACAAAATGTATGAAATTAAGGAACCAATTACATAATAGTACATCATATTTCTAATGTTCCAATCAAGGTCCATTCTATTTACCTAGGTTCTAAAAAGAAGACTAACTTGAAAATGACGCTCACACGAGAGAGAGTCAAAATGTTCCTAGAATCACACCAGACAACATATCTGATAGACGTTGAAACAATGACATATATTGGAATTAACGTTTTTTTATGTTCAATATTTTGTTGAACAATCTATTATCAGTATAAAAATATAATTGCGTTTGATCAATTTCGTTATCCCTTAAGTTATTTTGAATTTAGATATGATTCAGGGTAATATTTTAATATCTTAAAGCCTTATTGCATTTATAATTGAAGAGAAGAATTCATTATCTGGGTAATTAGGAAAGATGGCTAATGAGTGTGGGCGTGTGTATGTTCGTGTGTGATATTTTCTTACCTTAGACATCATGGTGGGTTGTTCAGAGCCAACTGTGGTGAGAAGGACTCAGGGATCTCTTTATATATTGAGTGAGGGAAGGCGAATGTCCTTCGCACAGCTCTCACGATCTTACGCCATCGTTTTCAATCAGAAAAAACCTTACAACAATGATTTTCTATTTTCATACTTTTGTCTGTTTCGATATTTCATTTCTGCATCACAACTCTCATGTTATGGTTATGCTGATTGATGCATAAAGTGTGAGGCATCATAACTAATTATGCCAAAAGCTTGAAATTTACTAAGAAAAATACACAATCTAGATCGTTTACATTACCGGTATATTTTTTTCCATTGAAAACAAACAATTACAACTACATATAAACATGCAAACAGGTGCAACCCACTAACAAGCACAACCATATACACGCATATATATATATATATATATATATATATATATATATATATATATATATATATATATATATATATATATATATATATATATATTTATATATATATATATTTATATATATATATATATATGTATATATACATATATATATATATATATATATATATATATATATATATATATATGTATATATATATATATATATATATATATATATATATATATATATATATATATATATATATATATTTATATATATATATATATATATATATATATATATATATATATATATATACATATATATATATATATATATATATATATATATATATATATATATATATATATATATATATATGTCTTCTATACCAAAAGGATGACCATGCTAGAGTTTAACTTACCAGTCACCCGTTGATATTCTACCGCTAGAGTTATAAGGTCCTTTGACTGGCCAGACAGTACTACATTGGATCGCTCTCTCTGGTTAAGGTTCATTCTGTCTTTGCCTACACGTACACCAAATAGTCTGGCATATTTTTTCCACATTTTCCTCTGTCCTCATACAACTGACAGCATTGAGATTACCAAACAATTCTTCACTCAATGGGTTATCTACTGCACTGCAAGTGTTCAGTGGCCTCTATCCTCTTTGTAAGGGTAGAAGAAACTCTTCAGCTATGGTAAGCAGCTCTTCTAGGAGAAGGACACTCCAAAATCAAACCATTGTTCTCTAGTCTAGGGTAGTGTCATAGCCTCTGTACCACGGCCTTCCACTGCCTTGGATTAGAGTTCTCTTGCTTAAGGGTGCTCTCTGGTATGCTGTTCTATGTCATTTATCTTCCTCTTGGTTTTACTAAGTTTTTATAGTTTATATATGAATAATCAAATTTAATGTTGTCACATATTTCCAAAGATTTCATTTTGGTTATATTACTTCTATTGTAATGTTTTCATCATTTCCTTGTTTCCTTTCCACACTGGGCTATTTTTCCCTGTTGAAGTCTTTGGTCTTATAGCATCTTGCTTTTCCAACTAGGGCTGTAGCTTAGCATCTAATAATAATAATAATAATAATGATAATAATAATAATAGAAAGTGCAATCTAAGTCACTGCCAATCAGATATTAACAAGATTTCTAAGATCATTAATAGCACATCCAACATGTATGACTAAATGGGCATCTACAGAAATTATCAATTCATGAAATGCCTTCAACTTGGATGAAGGTTCTTGATGCAGTTTTTATAACATAACAAGTCTGGTCCAAAATTAGATTGGGTGGCTTTTAAATCACATGTCCGTGTCTACAGTTCGTCTTGATAGTAGACACTGGCTTACAGAGGGATTTCTGCTCTTCAACTCTGTGAGTTGCGAAACTTTTTTAATATGACCCCATAAAACACATTCTTTTGAGTAAATGTCAGAAGTGTTATGGAACTTTCGTGGTTTAGTCTTTGTGCTGGTATAACTCTTTCTATTCTCATCATAAGTTACTCTACTGTTATTATCAATTGAAGTACATGCCGATTTTTTTCGTTCTGTAGTTATGATTACTCTTTTTTTTTTTTTTTTTTTAGAGTATACTTCTTATAACAATCACTTGTGGTAAACAAACTGTGAAGTGTTTCCAAGCAGAAGCATTCTATGAACATTACCTTCTCTAATTATTGTTGCGTGAAGGATGTGCTGTCGTCCATTCTCAATACTGGTTACCAAACAGTCTTTATGTTGTTGGCATATTTTACATTTCTGGAAATATGTTTCAGACCAACTTTTGCTCTTCAGTGCAATACCTTTCAGGTTGTCAGCCATTCAGTTGAAACAAAAAGCCCTTTTTTTTTTCTTGTAACTAGCACACATCTAATATGTCACATTTTAGAGAAAATAGTACAGCATTATTTAGCACATATTAGAAGGCGTGTTATATAGTATATACTGTGTTGCGTATTTTGTTAGCCATTTTCAAAATTCAAGACTGTTGCTTCACCTACACAATTCAATCATGAAATATCCAATTCTCCATGGCCAAAACATTAAGTATAAACACCTAGATCACCTATATACACGTATTAGATATAATATGATGGTTAAATATTTTGCCCTCAGCAACCCTGTTAAGAGGGTATATATCATTACTATTATTATTACAAGCTACGCTGCAACCCTACTTGGAGAAGCAGGACGCTACAAGTCCGAGGGCTGTTTTAATTCATATTGTTTATAGATCACAGAATAAAAATAAGAAGAAATGCAATAAAGGAGAGAAGGAAATACATTAGAAAAATATTATCATTTGAAACGAGGCAAGTCGTCCTCATGTGAGTGAAATGTAAAAGTATTGTATGGTCGGGACATAAAACCATAGGAAAAAAATTCACAAAAATTACCCAAAAAGAGAAAACATTACATTCGATCAGGGAAAACAGATATGACTCTTTATAATTATCATCATGTATTTGGAATTCTCTGATTTTTAACGTTTCCATCAATTTCACAGGATTTCATTTATAGAACTTTTTCATTTTTTTATGTTACTTTTCATGATTTTTGGTAATGATTAAACTCCTTTACTGTAATATTGATTGCAGGAAATTTCTTTCTTTGTTCCACTCAAGTTTTCTTGTCTTCACTGGCTTGTATCTATTTCCTCTTCTTTATCTAGTCATTTATTTTCCTTCTACTTCCTTTGAAGAGTCTATTTTTTAATTTCTAGTTAAAGAAATGTGAAAATCCAGTAGAAATGCACTATTTTCCTTATGACCATTTCAACCTCGAAGTCGATTCATGGAGAATTACTCGATATCTATCACTAATATTCGGGTAACTGTTCTACTTGGATTAAGTCCTATTGAAGGAAGTGTCTGGCCCAAGATCCCTCCCCAGCAACCACGGGATGAAGGTTTATTTTCAAAAGGTATCTAACCTTGATCTTTCGTTACCTCAGTATCCCAAAGGCTGATAACAGTAAAGAAGAAAACAGGACAACCGAACTGAGTGTAGAAAATTAACAGATTTCGAAATTAATATATTAAATGACTTTCTTTTCAATGCGGTTGTTCCAACATCTATCGAGAACCCGCGTGATGTTAACCCCAATACATAATTAGCACAATTTTTGGAATATTTGTAGCTTTTGCAATTACCAGATATACTTCACAAATAGGTGGGCGTGGGGAAAGTGGGAAGCTAAAATGCTCTCTCTCTCTCTCTCTCTCTCTCTCTCTCTCTCTCTCTCTCTCTCTCTCTCTCTCTCTCTCTCTCTCTCTCTCTTAAATAGATGTATACATATATATATATATAAATATATATATATATATATATATATATATATATATATATATATATATATATATATATATATATATATATATATATATACATACATATATATATGTATATATATATATATATATATATATATATATATATATATATATATATATATATATATATATATATATATATATATGTGTGTGTGTGTGTGTGTGTGTATGTGTGTTTGTGTGTGTGCATGTGTGTGTGTTTAGAATGATAAATATACAAAATAAATATGATAAGACAGAAACTGATTGTACATTAATTAACACAAAAATGTATATTTGTATGACAGCCAACCATCATTTTGGTATGGAATATGATCCAGGATCACATTTCTGTCCAACAGATAAGATAGTGTGTAAGTGTTTGGCGCAGTAACTGATGGACGTTCAGCGATTGTCAAGTCCTTTCGACTGGATCCTTTAACTTTCTGCAAATGATCTATTTTTGATCTGATCAAGCAAACGGGCGTTACAGCCTTGTTGAGTTCGGAATGACGTGGAGGTCATTCCTTAGATACAGTTTAATGTGAGAGAGAGAGAGAGAGAGAGAGAGAGAGAGAGAGAGAGAGAGAGAGAGAGAGAGAGAGCTCAGTTATTCAGTTAAGACTGAATTATTGATATAAGCAATATAATTCAAAGACGGCTAATGAAGTGTGGTGTGAAAGGTTAATGGTGAAGATGAAGATTAGTGAAGTGTCTTACCAAGAGAGAATTTGGTCTTTGATGTTATTTAGGATTTTGTTGGCAGAAGAATAAAGTCAACGAGGGACAGGAAGTGTCTGAGAAAGCGATTGATAGCGTCCATGATTGAAATGTGAAGTGGCTGATGTCTGCGGAATTAGGTGTTTGACGATTGTAAAGAGAAGACACAGACATTTAAAATTAAAAGATTTTGTAGGATGATAAAGTTGAAAGTGAAAGATAGAAAGAAGCAGTAAAGCTTTATTTATCATTATCTTTGGTCTATAATTGATATCGTCTATAAATCACAGAAAGAAATTAAGAAGAAACTAAATAAAGGAGAGAAGGAAGCAGATAGGAAAAATAATAGGAAAAAATATGGAGCTATTATCAATTGGAACGAGGCAAATCGTCCTCGAGTGAGTGATATGCAAAAAGCATTGAAATGTTAGGTCGTAAAGACAAGAAAAAAGTTAAGAAAAAAGATCCAAAAAGAGAAAACATGACATTGGATCAGTTATTTAAAGATCTCTGATTTCTAACACTTCTCTTAAAGAGAAATGACTTCAGTTTTGGAACTTTTTCTCTGGTGATGTTCCTTTTGGGGAGTAAGGCAGGACGGAAATGAATTGCAATTAATGAATGCGAATGTTAATGAAAGGAGACGTAGTGGGTTGGCCAAGACACCAGACACCTGTTGAGACACTACTGTTAGAGTTATTGGATATTATGTATTTTCTAAGAGTACTATTTTGTGTCTCTTGCTGGTTACGGCTCCTTTTTCTTTTACCTTCATATAACGCAAATAGTCTAGCCTGTCCTATTTCCTCATGCACTTGACAACACTAACAAAACATAAAAATTCTTCTTCACTTAAGGGGTTATTTACTGCACAGTAATTTCCAGTCCTTAAGGGTAGATATACAGTAGACTTTTTGTCTATTGTAAGCACCTCTTCTAGGAGGACACTCCAAAAGAAAACCATTGTTCTCTAGTCTTAGGTAGTGTCATAGCCTCTGTACCATAGTTCTCCGTTGTTTTGGGTAAGAGTTCTCTTTCTTGAGGGTACACTCAGGAACACTATCCTATCTGTTTCCTTATTTACTTTCCTCTCTGGGCTATTTTCCCTGTTGGAGCCTTCAGACTTTTAGCATCCTACTTTCCTAAATGGAGATGTAGCTTAGCTAATAATAATAATAATAATAATAATAATAATAATAATAATCCCTCCTACGCATATTGACTCAATGGACCTCGGTTAAATTTCGGCAGCGTCTGTATCTTGAGCTTTTAAATCAATACTTCTCCATTCATCTTCTCCTACTTTCCGCTTCAGATTCCTCAGCCATGTAGACCTGGGTCTTCTAACTCTTCTATTACCTTTTGGAGACCAGTTGAAAGTTTGCCGAACTAATCTCTCTTTTTTTGAGTGTGAAGAACATACACAAATCATCTCCATCTGTCTCTCAACATGATCTCATCCACGTATGGCACTCGATTAATCTCTTATAGTGAATCCATGAGTTGGGTTTCATACTAATAACTGTCATCCCCACTTGTGAAGTAATTTTATTATCTTACAAAACTATATTAGAAGTAGCGAGTATTATTGACTTAAAAGCTAAATCAAAGCTATTCTGACCGGTTTCTTGGTTTATCTTTCAGTGCTATTTAGATGCTGTTTTGTCTGGGATTTTTTAAAAATGAACATTTTATTTTTTCAAAGCATCGTTTAAGAGATAGATTTTTAGTTTTGTTTATGACAATGTAAATCTAAAATTATATATAAAATTTCGGCAATATAATTTCATGAAGCTTCTGTTTTGTTTCCTTGGTTTATTCTCTTTTTCTTGTATAATAAATCGTCTCCATTCTTCAAGTCAGACGATGATCCTGTCTGGAGTTAGAACCTCCGAATAAAATGAACCAGATTCACTTCATTTCTTCGATGAATATTTCAGTCTTGAATGTAAACTTCGAAAATTTGGAATATCTTTCAATTGTATAATATTTCTTTTTCGCTTATGAATTAGTTCAGATTAGATTAGATAACAATAATTCTGTTTTTTATTCATATCTAGTTTTCTTTTGCAAAATCACTATTTTCTGGTCCTTTTTGATTTCCCTGTTAGCATCGTCATTTGGTTGATGCAGGATGATGATGTTGGCGAGTAATAATCTGACCTAACTTTTGATTATTAAGAGACAATTGATAGGGAATGTTGATGAAGAGCAATCACTAGCTATTTCTGTTGAATTACTTTTACGAAAAGAAGTGATTTACTTTAAGACTTTCTATTGAGAATAGATTTTTTATTTTTTTGGAGGGGACGACCACAAAATGAATCTTCCTTATCATTTTTTAAAGAATTATACTCCAAGAGTTTATCGTTAATAAATGATTCATATTTTTGGGTGTGGCTAATAAAAGTAATATACTTATTTTCATAATGCTCTCATTTATTTAGATTCAGGAGGAAAACTAAAACACCTTCATTTCTTCTTTCTTAACCATAAACTCGGCCTCCTCCAAAATGACCTCCACCGAAGTGTCCACCGAAACCTCCACGGAATCCGCCATGATGGAATCCAGGCTCAGCTTCGGGTTCGGGTTGAGCTACAGGACTCCTCTTTCCACGGTATCCTCCATAGCCACCACCGAATCCACCAAAGCTACCTCCATGATGGCCACCAAATCCAGAGAATCCACGGTGGATTCCTCCAAAGTGTCCAGGCTCTGCTTCAGGTTCGGGTTGAGCTACAGGGCTCCTTTTTCCACGGTATCCTCCATAGCCACCACCAAATCCACCAAAGCTACCTCCGTGATGGCCACCAAATCCAGAGAATCCACGGTGGATTCCTCCAAAGTGACCAGGATCTGCTTCAGGTTCTGGGTCGGCAAGAGCCTCAGGGTTGGCTTCAGGCTCAGCTACAGGGCTCCTTTTACCACGATAACCATGTCCACCTCCAAATCCATGTCCACCGAAATGGCCACCAAATCCACCAGATTGGCCGCCAAAACCACGATGGAATCCGCCCCCAACGTGGCCTGGTTCAGGATCAGCTGTAACCATCCCAAGAAGGACCACAACAAAGGTGGCAAGAATCATCTGCAATAAAAGTATAAGTAATGCCATTATTTCCATACGTATATCTGCAAGTATAGTAATCATAAAACAAATCATCATGAAATAAATCGCTTATTTTTTTCTGTCTATGATAATATATCTATTTTAAGAGAAATATATCACTTCATTTGAACAAGACGCATCTAAGTTATTCTTTAAGAAATCTGATACTTATTTCAGGTATTATTGAATAGAATATGAAATTTTAGAATAAAAACACAGCTCACAAAATATATGAAATTAAAGAACCAATTACATGATAGTACATCATTCATATTTCTAATGTTCTAATCAAGGTCCGGTCTATATTCCTTGGCTCTAATATGAAGACTATATTGAAAATGACGCTCACTCTGGAGATTGACAAAATGTGCCTAGAAACTCACCAGACAACACATCTGATAATCGTTGAAACAATGACATATATTGGAATTAACCTTTTTTTATGTTCTATATTTAGTTGAACAATGTTCTATCAGTATGAAAATATAATTGCGTTTGATCAATTTTGTTATCTCTTAAATTATTTTGAATTTAAATATGATTCAGGGTAATATTTTAATATCTTAAAACCTTTTTGCATTTATAATTGAAGAGAAAAATTCATTATCTCTGGTCCTCTTTTTACAAATTACGAAAGATGGCTAATGAGTGTGTGCGTATGTACGTTCGTGTGTGATGTTTTCTTACTTTAGACATCATGGTGGGTTGCTCAGAGCCAACTGTGGTGAGAAGGACTCAGGGATCTCTTTATATACTGACTGAGGGAAGGCAAATGTCCTTCGCACAGCTCTCACGATCTTACGTCATCGTTTTCAATCAGAAAAAACCTTTATAACAATGATTCTATATTTTCATACTTTTTCGTTTCAATATTTCATTTTTGCATCACAACTCTCATGTTATGGTTATGCTGATTGATGCATAAAGTGTGAGGCATGATAACTGATTATGCCAAAAGCTCAAAATATACCAAGAAAAATACACAATCTAGATCATTTACATTACCGGTATATTTTTTTCCATTGAAAACACACAATTACAACTTCATATAAACATACAAACAGATGCAACCAACAAACAAGCACACATATATACACGCATATATATA